>NC_056729.1:1723964600-1724140356 GCF_019279795.1 Protopterus annectens | reverse complement strand
AGGTAATAAGATGAAGATGAGGAGAGTTGTAGATACTGATAAGGACAGGTGGTAATGGAGTAGTACAAGATGTAAGATAGAGGAGGAGATCGTAATAGTGTACTGCAGAGATGAGAACCAGTTAGTATGGGGATTACTGGGGTGTCTATGGACAGGGGGTAATGCAGTAGTACAAGATGTAAGATAGAGGAGGAGATTGTAATAGAGTACTGCAGAGATGAGAAGCAGTTAGTATGGGGATTAGTGGGGTCTCTGTGGACAGGTGGTAATGGAGTAGTACAAGACGAAAGATAGAGGAGGAGATTTTAATAGAGTACTGCGGAGATGAGAAGCAGTTAGTATGAAGATTAGTGGGGTCTCTATGAACAGGTGGTAACTGAGTACTACAAGATGTAAGATAGAGGAGGAGATTGTAATAGAGTACTGCAGAGATGAGAACCAGTTAGTATGGGGATTAGTGGGGTGTCTATAGACAGGGGTAATGCAGTAGTACAAGATGTAAGATAGAGGAGGAGATTGTAATAGAGTACTGCAGAGATGAGAAGAAGTTAGTATGGGGATTAGTGTTATCTGAATGGACAGGTGGTAATCGAGTAGTACAAGATGTAAGATAGAGGTGGAGAATGTAATAGAGTACTGCAGAGATGAGAAGCAGTTTGTATGGGGATTAGTGGGATCTCTATGGACAGGTGGTAATGGAGTAGTACAAGATGTCAGATAGAGGAGGAGATTGTAATAGAGTACTGCAGAGATGAGAAGCAGTTAGAATGGAGATTAGTGGGATCTCTGTGGACACGTGGTAAAGGAGTAGTACAAGATGTAAGATAGAGGAGGAGATTGCAATAGAGTACTGCAGAGATGAGAAGCAGTTAGTATGGGGATTAGTGAGGTCTCTATGGACAGGTGGTAATGGAGTAGTACAGGATGTAAGATAGAGGAGAAGATTGTAATAGAGTACTGCAGAGATGAGAAGCAGGTAGTATGGGGATTAGTGGGATCTCTATGGACAGGTGGTAATGGAGTAGTACAAGATGTAAGATAGAGGAGGAGATTGTAATAGAGTACTGCAGAGATGAGAAGCAGTTAGTATGGGGATTAGTAGGATCTCTATGGACAGG
Source organism: Protopterus annectens (assembly GCF_019279795.1). NCBI lineage: Eukaryota > Metazoa > Chordata > Ceratodontiformes > Protopteridae > Protopterus > Protopterus annectens. The sequence continues at coordinate 1,724,139,238 of NC_056729.1, read as the reverse complement.
TGGTAATGGAGTAGTACAAGATGTCAGATAGAGGACAAAATTTTAATACATTACTACAGAGATGAGAAGCCATTAGTATGGGGATTAGTAGGATCTCTATGGACAGGTGGTGATGGAGTAGTACAAAATGTAAGATAGAGGAGGAGAGTGTAATAGAGTACTACAGAGATGAGAAGCACAAGGTGCAGGGTTTGAGTCTCACAAGGGATAATTGGCTAAGCTAAAAATGGCTTGCAATGGTAGTTAGTTTGGGGTTGTGTGGGTGGCCTAATGGTTAAGGTGTTTGCCTTACAAACACAAGGTGCAGGGTTTGAGTCTCACAAGAGACAATTGGCTAAGCTTAAAATGGCTCGCAAGGGCAGTTAGCTTAGTACTAATCTATGAACCTATGGGGATTAGTGGGGTCTCTATGGACAGGTGATAATGGAGTAGTACATGATGTAAGATAGAGGAGGAGATTGTAATGGAGTACTGCTGAGATGAGAACAGTTAGTATGGGGATTAGTGGGATGTCTATGGACAAATGGTAATGGAGTAGTACAAGATGTTAAATAGAAGAGGAGATTGTAATAGAGTACTGCAGAGATGAGAAGCAGGTAGTATGAGGATTAGTGGGATCTCTATGGGTAGGTGGTAATGGAGTAGTACAGGATGTAAGATAGAGAAGACGATTGTAATAGAGTACTGTAGAGATGAGAAGCAGTTAGCATGGGGATTAGTGGGGTCTCTATGGACAGGAGGTAATGGAGTAGTACAAGATGTAAGATAAAGGTGGAGATTTTAATAGAGTACTGCAGAGATGAGAAGCAGTTAGTTTGGGGACTAGTGGGGTCTCTACGGACAGGTGGTAATGGAGTAGTACAAGATGTAAGATAGAGGAGGAGATTGTAATAGAGTACTGCAGAGATGAGAAGCAGTTAGTATGGGGATTAGTGGGATCTCTATGGACAGGTGGTAATGGAGTAGTACAAGATGTAAGATAGAGGAGGAGATTGTAATAGAGTACTGCAGAGATGAGAAGCAGTTAGTATGGGGATTAGTGGGATCTCTATGGACAGGTGGTAATGGAGTAGTACAAGATGTAAGATAGAGGAGGAGATTGTAATAGAGTACTGCAGAGATGAGAAGCAGTTAGTATGAGGATTAGTGGGATCTCTATGGACAGGTGGTAATGGAGTAGTACAAGATGTAAGATAGAGGAGGAGATTGTAATAGAGTACTGCAGAGATGAGAAGCAGTTAGTATGGGGATTAGTGGGATCTCTATGGACAGGAGGTAATGGACTAGTACATGATGTAAGATAGAGGAGGAGATTGTAATAGAGTACTGCAGAGATGAGAAGCAGTTAGTATGGGGATTAGTGGGATCTCTATGGACAGGTGGTAGTAGAGTAATACAAGATGTAAGATAGAGGAGGAGATTGTAATAGAGTACTGCAGAGATGAGAAGCAGTTAGTATGGGGATTAGTGGGATCTCTATGGACAGGTGGTAATGGGGTAGTACAAAATGTAAGATAGTGGAGGTGATTTTAATAGAGTACTGCAGTTAGTATAGGGATTCGTGGGATCTCTATGGACAGGTGGTAATGGAGTAGTACAAGATGTCAGATAGAGGAGGAGATTGTAATAGAGTACTGCAGAGATGAGAAGCAGTTAGTATGGGGATTAGTGGGGTCTCTATGGACAGGTGGTAATGGAGTAGTACAAAATGTAAGATAGTGGAGGAGATTGTAATAGAGTACTGCAGTTAGTATAGGGGTTCGTGGGATCTCTATGGACAGGTGGTAATGGAGTAGTACAAGATGTAAGATATAGGAGGAGATATTAATAGAGTACTGCAGAGATGAGAAGCAGTTAATATAGGGATTAGTGGGGTCTCTTCAGACTGGTGGTAATGGAGTAGTACAAGATGTAAGATAGAGGATGAGATTTTAATAGAGTACAGCAGAGATGAGACGCAGTTAGTATGGGGATTAGTGTTATCTGAATGGACAGGTGGTAATAGAGTACTACAAGATGTAAGAAAGAGGAGGAGATTGTAATAGAGTACTGCAGAGATGAGATACAGATGGTATGGAGATTAATGGGGTCTCTATGGACAGGTGGTAACAGAGTAGTACAAGATGTAAGATAGAGGAGCAGATTTTAATAGAGTACTGCAGAGATGAGAAGCAGTTAGTATGGAGATTAGTGGGATCTCTGTGGACACGTGGTAAAGGAGTAGTACAAGATGTAAGACAGAGGAGGAGATTGTAATAGAGTACTGCAGAGTTGAGAAGTAGTTAGTAAGGGGTTTGGTGGGATCTCTACAGACAGGTGGCAATGGAGTACTACAGGATACAAGATAGAGGAGGATATTGTAATAGAGTACTGCGGAGATGAGAAGCAGGTAGTATGGGGATTAGTGGGGTCTCTATGGACAGGTGGTAATGGAGTAGTACATGATGTAAGATAGTGGAGGAGATTGTAATAGAGTACTGCAGAGATGAGAAGCAGTTAGCATGGGGATTACTGGGGTCTCTAGGGACAGGTGGTAATGGAGTAGTACAAGATGCAAGATAGAGGAGGAGATTGTAATAGAGTACTGCAGAGATGAAAAGCAGTTAGTATGGGGGTTAGTGGGATCTCTGTGGACAGGTGGCAATGGAGTATTACAAGATGTAAGATAGAGGGGAAGATTGTAATACAGTACTGCAGAGATGAGAAGCAGGTAGTATGGGGATTAGTGGGGTCTCTATGGATAGGTGGTAATGGAGTAGTACAAGATATAAGATAAAGGAGGAGATTGTAATAGAGTACTGCAGATATGAGAAGCAGTATGGGGATTAGTGGGGTCTCTATAGACAGGTGGTAACAGAGTAGTACAAGATGTAAGATAGAGGAGGAGATTGTAATAGAGTACTGCAGAGATGAGAAGCAGTTAGTATGGGGATTAGTGGGGTCTCTATGGAGAGGTGGTAATGCAGTAGTACAAGATGAAAGATAGAGGAGGAGATTGTAATAGAGTACTGCAGAGATGAGCAGCAGTTGGTATGGGGATTAGTGGGGTCTCTATGGACAGGTGGTAATGGAGTAGTACAAGATGTATGATAGAGGAGGATATTGTAATAGAGTACTGCAGAGATGAGAAGCAGTTAGTATGAGGATTAGTGGTATCTCTATGGACAGGTGGTAGTAGAGTAATACAAGATGTAAGATAGAGGAGGAGATTGTAATAGAGTACTGCAGACATGAGAAGCAGTTAGTATGGGGATTAGTGGGATCTCTATGGACAGGTGGTAACTGAGTAGTACAAGATGTACGATAGAGGAGGAGATTGTAATAGAGTACTGCAGAGATGAGTAGCAGTTAGTATGGGTGTTAGTGTTATCTGAATGGACAGGTGGTAATGGAGTAGTACAAAATGTAAGACAGAGGAGGAGATTGTAATAGAGTACTGCAGAGATGAGACGCAGTTAGTATGGGGATTAGTGGGGTCTCTATGGAAAGGTGGTAACGGAGTAGTACAAGATGTAAGATAGAGGAGGCGATTGTAATAGAGTACTGCAGAGATGAGAAGCAGTTAGTATGTGGATTAGTGGGGTCTCTAGGGACAGGTGGTAATGGAGTAGTACAAGATGTAAGATAGAGGAGGATATTGTAATAGACTACTGCAGAGATGAGACTCAGTTAGTACGGGGATTAGTGGGATCTCTATGGACAGGTGGTAATGGAGTAGTACAAGATGTAAGAGGAGGAGATTGTAATAGAGTACTGCAGAGATGAGAACCAGTTAGTATGGGGATTAGTGGGGTGTCTATGGACAGGGGGTAATGCAGTAGTACAAGATGTAAGATAGAGGAGGATATTGTAATAGAGTACTGCAGAGATGAGACTCAGTTAGTACGGGGATTAGTGGGATCTCTAGGGACAGGTGGTAATGGAGTAGTACAAGATGTAAGAATGAGAAGTAATGGAGACAAAATACAGAGAGGGTTGCAAAAACCATGGCCTTAGATGGGGAAGTAGGGTTTGGTTGGAGTGAGGAGTGTGTAACGGACTAGGAAAAGCAAGCTGTTAGATCTGTTAGAGTGTTGAAGTAAAGTTTAAGTGAAACATCCTGTGGGGGAGTAGGGGATATGTAAGAAAGAAGGGAGGACCTCCTGAAAGTAGTCTTTCACTCGCTCCATTTTTAATTCCCAAACTCACCTGCTTTTCCCTGAAGGTATACATTTTACAGCCTGGTTAGAAATTATTGCATATATATTGTGGGCAAAAAACTACAGTTTAACAGTAAGAAAAAGCCCGACTATGTAGTATATTTTGCATCCCCAAAATATTTGCCAAGTTGGAACCCTTTTTTTTTAAACAAGAAACATCTTTATTAAATTATCACTTATGACACAGGCAATCATACATTTATATAAATGAAAACAAACCATATTGATAACCTTAATTGCGAACATTTACATCACAAACCGTATTGACATAATTTTAGATACAAACATTATACATCACTTATAATCTACCCTATCATTGTCAGTCAAGCATTACATATCTCATTCAAATCCTGGCTTGGGTTGCACATCATTTCCTCCCCTGTAGGTATTGTTCCAGAATTCCCATTTTTTCCTATTTAATTTGCTCCTACATTAATGGCAGGTACTGTTCTAGATTTTACTAAAAACTCTACCAGTGCTGACCTTCATTTAGGAGCCCCTATTTCTTTCTCTTTGCCTATACTCTGGCAACACTCCTTGATAAGGAAAGCAATCTCTAACCTGCTGTCCAAATAAATTATTGGAGTCCTCCCATTCTAGTACCTTTCCCTCTCTTGGAGTCCTCCCATTCTAGTACCTTTCCCTCTCTTGGAGTCCTCCCATTCTAGTACCTTTCCCTCTCTAGTTATTTGCTCCCAATGCCTTGGTTCCTTTGCCAGTTTTCTTCAATACATTCCCGCCCCCTCTTGCCTATTGTCTGCATCCCTAACTGCAGTCATCTCTTTTGGCAGAATCTCCTTTCTCCATTCCCATGCTGTCTTAGTTCTTAGAAGACTTTCTACTACTTCATGAATATAATATGTATGATTATTGTTACTCTCCTTAAAGATCTGCATCCAAAATCCTAGTCTGTCCTTGTTTCTTGAGCTTCCCCCATTTCACCATCATCCCTTTCCACTTTGAATTATAGGTTTCTGCTTGTGTTGTGTATAGTAGCCTTAATTATGTAGCTCTGAAATACACCTTCAAATTGTGTAGTCCCAATCCGCCTTGCTCTATTAAGAGAATCATCTTATCCCATTTGACTCTTACTGCCTTCCCCTCCCAGATAAAATCCTTCAGTTCTTTACTGCTATCCACAACTACTCCTCTGGTTGATAAAAATATGCCTGACCAGTGTATTAAACTAATGGGACTTAACATTATAATGCTTGTGTCTTACTATCCATATCCATATAAGAGAGCTTCCAATTTCTCAGTTTTTGTATTATTATTTTAGTCTCTTTCCACGTATCCTTAGCTGCCATACTGACATCATTTTTAATCCATACTCCTAAATACTTAATTTTATCATGTCTCTCCATAAATATGGGTATTGCTGAACCAATTCACATGTGTGCACATAGCTTACAGCTGCTGGCTTTGTTTTAGCTTCATTAATTTTGTACCTCAAAAAGATTTGAAACGGCCTTAAAATGTTCCACAACACTATCCGTTTCTGGGTTTTTTTTTCAGATATAAACTATCTGCAAATACAACCAGGTTTTCTTGACTACCACATAAATACAAAGCAAATAAAGGGGAAAGCGGACAACCCTGCCTGGTTCCTCTGCTCACGCAAAAATTATGAGAAGACCCCACCCACTTCAATTTTCACCTCCAATCCCTCATATATCCTCCTAGTTAACCTTATAATTTTATCAGGAAATGCAAATGCTTCGAATGCCCTGCTCATAAGTCCCAACTTACTGTGTCAAATGCTTTCTCTGCATCACAACCCACCAACAATGGTGATATTTTCTTACATTCTGCTTCCCTCTGGATCATCACTGTTCTGTTAATGTTGTCAAATGTTTGCCCCCCCCCCACACACACACACACACACACACACACACACACACACACACACACACAAAACCACATTGATCCATATCTATCAGCTTTGGCATTACTTTTACCATTTTTTGGCTATTAGACAAAAGAAAATGTATAATTATGGTTTAGTATTGAAATGGGCTTGTATGAAGCCAGATCCAATACATCTTTACCCTCCTTAGGTATTACAGCTGCCACCGCTTCCTTCTAGGATGTTGGCACTTCTCTTAAAATACTGTTAACCCCCTTCCAGATATTTATCAGTTTTTTCCCTCCTAGCTTCCAAACTTCCACAGGAGTACCATCTATTGCTGGAGACTTTCCTGTAGATTGGTTATACATCACCATTTTTATCTCGTCTCCTCCTATCCTAGCTGTTAGTAATTGAGCCTCATCTCCCTCTAGCCTTGGTATATTTAATTCTTCCTTAAACATTTCCATTTGCACCTTTGCTTGATTTCCATATTTCTCTGCTATATACACACTTTCATAGAATTTCCAAAAAATGTCTAATACCTCTACAGGATCTCTCCTATTATAGGCTCCCAAAGCTTGGTGACAGCCCTTTCCACTTTCTATTGCCCGAGTTGTCAAGTTGGAACCTCATTCCATAAAGGTACTATCCGTCTATTAAATAAACTTGTAGTAACAGACTTCTTTCTCTGGCAAAATTAAAAATGGGATAGAACCGTTAACTGATGAAATCTAAGTCCTAATAATTCACATATAAATAAAGCCTTACTTCTTCTACAAGTTAAAATCAAACGACCTCTAAATTTGCAATATTTCAGTGTGCACAAGTCCATTTACCTCAACCTCTCGGAATACAAGAGGGGTATTAAGAGCCTGCATTCCCTTAGGTCACTAATACAGTTAGTGCAGAGGATTGAGGCTTTGACCAGTTAACAAGCGGCTTCCTGGGTTGATACCTTCAGCCAAATAAGCGACTCTAAAAAGTCACTTACATACACAGTACTCTGGGACAATCAGGAAATTGGGCTACACTCCTTGACAGCATGTTTAGTAACCATCTATGAACCTATGCTGTCAATTTTATACTCACTTGATAGGTATTTTTAGATCTCTGCAAGGCCTTCGATATGGTCAACCACCAAATACTCATACACACCCTTAAGGCATTCTCACTAAATAGCCATGTGCTTCAATGGTTCCAATCTTACCTGTGTGGTACGCAACAAGCCATCCTATGGCAGGACAAACTATCAACCCGTCTCTTCGTCACCCTAGGTGTTCCCCAGGGCTCCATACTAGGACCCCTTCTTTTCTCTCGCTTTACTAATGACCTTCCCACTGTCATTCCAAATGCTACCTGTAACCAATATGGACTCCACCTTGATTTGTTCAGCCACCTCCCAGACAGATCTAATGACATTAACCCAGAATACTTTCAATATAGTTGAAAACTGGCTCTCTGACCGTCAGCTATTAAACCCTAACAAAACAAAGTTGCTTCTTTTCTCCCCCACTTGTAAATCTTCCTCACTACTCTTTACCATAAAATCTAATAATGGTAAAATTATCTCTTCAGATGCACAAACCGAACTCTTAGACAACACCCTCAAATTTGATATCCATGTTAATCAAACTAGCAAAACCATTAACAAAAAACTTAGCTCCCTCTATAAGATCAAACCTCTCCTTACTCCACTTGCTAGGACAACTATTGCTCATTCCCATCTACACTACACTCTTCTCTATGCCTCCCCTCTACTCACTAATTTGAACAAATCCACTCTCAGCAAACTCTCCAGCTGTTAAACCATATTGCTAGATTTGCAACAGGCACGGCCTATAGGACCCACCACTGTCACAACCTAAATCGTCTGGGGTGGCTAGAATGGCCTACCTACTTCAGTACAACCAGCTTATAATTGCCCATAAAGTTCTCAACCACCCTGATAATACACCTGCACTTAAAAATATCAGCAACCCGATGTCACTTCCCTCTTCTAATAAACTACCGGTTCAAACATTCAAAATCAACAACTCTGTTGGGGTCATTCTGCTAACTCTGTTGCCAAAATTTAGAACTCTCTTCCTGCTGATCTTACTCTTGAACCCTCTCTTAGTTCAAAAAAAGCCTCAAGCTATACTTTAAAACTCACTGGCTATGTCCTTGTTCAAAACCTGACTAGATCCTCCTCTATAGTATGTAATTATGTTACATCGCCTAGTCAGTTTGTCAACATGGTTTTAAAAATGTATGATTATATTTGCTTGCTCAACTGGAGCCTGTAAACTGTGTGCAACTTGCAATCATTTTGTGATTTTTACTGTATGTTCTACCTTGGAGCTTTTCTCCCCGGGCCTCTGCTGAAAATGGACATGTATCCAGTCGGACAATCCCTGTCAACAAATGTAAAATAAAATAAATACATTTGCATGATGCTGAAAAATATAAGTTTTCTGATGTTTTCATCCCAAAATCTTCAAAAATAATAAGTTTTCTCATTTGTAATACCCAGTATAACAACTATCAGTATTTGTTCAAAAACTCATGTTTTGTTAATGTATGTATGCAATTTGGTTTAATCATCTATATTTCTTTTAGCATGAGTCCAGTGACTGAAATTATCTAAAGTAGCATGTGCATGGTTTATAGCCAATGTATTACTTTTGCACAATTTAATATCAGCATAGCTAGAAAAAAAATACGCTATTTTGAAAACTACAATCAAAGTATAAACTGAATAAATATGGTCTCAGGACTGAACCCTGGGGAACTCCTCTGCACGGGCAATACCAAGCTGAACAATGATCACCAATTGTTATTGCCCAAAACCTATCAAGTGAGATAATCAATTTCAGCACATGATCTCTACCCCAAACCTTGCTAACTTAATTAACCTATTATGATGCAATGTATCAATGGCATAAGCGACAGAGTATATAACATCAATTTGCAATCCCTTTTCAAGGGCCTCAATAACACTTATAAAATTCTAAATTGCAGTAGTTGATTTCCCTGAACTAAAAGCAACCTGGTAAACATTTGTATATTTTAAACCTCATTAAGTTGTCCTCAAGTAAATCCAATACTAGTTCTCCATTTTTCCCCACAACAGTATAAAAGACTAAAAGTCTATAATTTACAATATCATAGCTGCCTTTATTTTTATATTTAAGTTTGCTTTCCTTCTTTCCATCAGAATGGATCGCAGTATCATTTAGACTCCTGATATACCATAACTAAAGGTCTACAGAGCTGATTTACATTGCTATTTTTATCAAAGTCAAATTTATTCTCAAGTTGTCAAGCATATTCTTGGGTTTTACAGATGCAGTATTATATACCTGTTAGTAAACAACCTCCAGATCAACTTGTGATGTTACGTGCGAGGATGTTTTTTTTAAAGAGGTGACTCTGTGTCTTAATCTTTCCTGCAGGTAGTAAGAAAAAAAAACTGCTACATTGTATGGAAGAACAATCTAAAGATTTTTCACTTTGTTAATATACTTAAGAAGCCAGTTTTCAAGCATGCTTACCACGTGCATACATTTTTGAATGGACGGTGTATAAATGTCCTTCTGTGTTACTACAAGACACTGACAGAAAAGGAGAGATCTCATGCGGAGCGGGGGTGACTTTTTCACATGCCACTGGCATGACTACATGGAGTCCCTCTCATCCCAGAGTACCTCACATGTGTGACCATAATATGAACCCCAAAGAAAGACTGCTGGAAAGCTATTTCAATGTCTCCTAAACTGGAACAGCATCACAAAAATCAAATGGGTCCTTTATATCTTTGCAGATGGTGGAAAACTACAATGGGAGATATTGTCACTATAGTCAGGCATGTCCCCTGTTCCAAAAGACCAGCAGCATTTGCTATACCCTTATCATCCTGCATCTCCTGGCACAAGGGATAATAAACAGCAGATCCTACCCTCAAAAAGGAACAATGGCTTCTCTCCCAGAAAAGAGACCTCTCAAAACTAAACATTTTGATTCTCCAAGGTTCTCTTGCTCCGTCTTTCCAGGACCTGATGGTCACTTTAGATCTAAAAGACAACTTCACCTTCCTATCCACAGAGGATCACAGGTGCTTTCTTAGATTGGAGACAAGGGGCTTACATTATCAAGTTACCTCATTGCTCTTTTGTGTGGCCAGTGCTCCCAGGGTATTTACCAAGTGACTAGCCCTGGTGATCATATTCTGTATAATAAAGGGTATCACATTTTCCCCTTACTTGAATGGCTGCCTTACCTAGACAGAATCTCATATGGAGGTGAATAGGGCACTGTTACAAGCCATGTCAGTTCTCCAAAGTCTGAGATTTACTCACAACCTTTTAATGTCCAGCAGTTCTACTGCAAATTAAAAAAAAATGATAACTCACTAAAATCCCCAAAAAGCATGTTTCCAGTTACCTCTTACTTCCCTATCAGATTTCCATGCTTGGCTTTCAAATTCAGGAAAAAACATCTGAAGTCTACCAGCAGGAGGAGTTGATTCTGACAATGCACATTGTATACCAGGCAAAAAAAGTAAATTAATTCCATTCTTCAAAGAATGTTGAGACACAGGTGTGAGATTCAAACTGCTGCATCCAGCTGTCTTTAAGGTACTCTTCCCTGGAGGAAAAAAAATGATGAAGTGCATGCTAAGAAGGACATACAAACGTTTGTCCAACAAAAAGTGAGCTGAGAAACAGAAGGTGATTCTGCTTCCTGATCCTCTGGTAATACAGACCAGAGAGAGACTGTACCTGTGAAACCTTTTCCAATGTTTCAATGGAAAATGTTGGAGAGAAGGAAGGGAACAAGAGAGCAGACTACAAGAATCAAGAGTACATCAGAAATGAAGCAGAGACAGGATGTGGGTGATGGAGAACAGTAATATATTTGTAAAAAATGACAGAACAAGAAAATCTGGAAATATTGAACTTTTTAAAAATGTATTGGATTTCTGTGGACTAAAGTATATGCCCTACTTCATGTCATTAATGTTAGGAAAAATGCTTTGGGGAGGGGAAGAGGGGAGAAAGCTAACTGTAAATAAAACACTTTCCTAATAGTGCTGTATTTGTGGTGCATGGTTTTCTTTGCATACTATTTTTAAGAGTAATAGGGACTGTAATCAGGTATTGTTTTTCTTTTTCTCCCCTCTTCTCTCTTTCTTCTTGTACAGTTTTTTTAGAAATATAGGCAATGCAAGATTAGAAAAGAAAAAGGGAGCCTGGTTAAAAAGGCATGGCAAAGTTAAAATTAATGTGTGTTTTTCATTCTTATATGGGGAAATGACTGGATTAAGGACCTTAGACTGATTAGTTTTGACAGAGAGAATAAGTAAATGAAAAAGAATATTGATTATGAGGCTTTTTTCTAACAAATGCATATATACTATGTAGCAATTCTGCAGCTGGTCTTCATGCCTCCATGTAGAAAATCTGATAAAGAGAAACTTGAGACAGTCTAGTGGAAGAGGATTGGCTGAGAGAAAAAAAAAAAGAAATTGGCTAGGACAATGTTCTCTGAAAACAATCAGGGGTTCTTGCCAGCTCTGACAGCTTTAAAGATAATATAAAAGCAATTAGACTTGAAGTAAAGTTTTCTCAGTTTTGTTTTGAAATGCAATGGATACTAATATAAAGAAGTATTGTTTTTCTTTTTCTGCCTTCTTTCTTTTTCTTTGTTCAGTTTTAAGAAATGTAGGCACTAAAATGACAAAAAATAAGGGAGGAAGAGTGTGGTTAAGAGAGTATGACAAAAGAAAAATTAGTGTGCTTTTTTCATGCTTGCATAAGGAAATGACTGGGTTAAAACCCTAGGTGCTATCCAGCAACAAGTTAATTACAAAGCATGTAAATGAAAAAGAATACTGAGTACAAAGCTTTTTTTCTAGTAAACAAGGTATCCATAGCAGTTTTGTGTCTGGTTTGTATGTCACTAGAAGACAATTTGATAAAGAGAAATGGCTTGTAGAAAGTGTTTACTGAAAGCATTCAACTGTTTTCTCAGCTGGGAGAGCTATAGGTTCATAGGTTCATACTAGGCTATCTGCCCTAGGGCATTTATAAGCCTAGCCAGAGTTGTGTGGCTTTCACCACCCCTTAGGTTGAAGAATACTATACCCATTAGTTTGCCGTGCCTCTGTCCAGCAGTGATACAGAGATGATCCCCGGGGTAAACCTACGATCTCCCATCCACTGGTCAAGATTCCTCTTGAACAGAGCCAGCGAGGTGCTCTGTCTCACATGGACCGGGATTCTGTTCCACACCATAGGGAGTCTCTGGGTGATGAATCTGTCCCTCCAGCACGTCCTATTTATATCCGTGTTGAGGTTTAAGTCTCTTGCTCTTGTGGCTCTGGTGGATTTGGATTTTTTGAGGTGGAGCATGTCCATTAATTCCGGGTTGGACATGGCCTTGTATGTCAGGCACAGGTCACCTCTGAACAGATGGTATGCGACTGAATAGAGCTGGAGTTTCTTCAGTCGGGCAGCATATGGCATATTTTTGAGCCCCTTTATCCTTTTGGTGAGGAACTTTTGGGGTCTCTCCAATTGCTGCAGATGGGTGAGATACATTCCGAATGGGGCATTGTACTTGATCATTGGTCTGATAAGTGAAGAGTACAGGGGAACAATGACCTCCCCTGATCTGGATGTGAATCCCTTCATAATCAGGTGGGCAATGTAGAAGGTCCTCCTAACCACTTTGGCAATGTGAGTGTCAAAAGAAAGGTTACTGTCAACTTGGGCCCCCAGGTCCCTGATAATCTCTTCTGTGCTTAATGGATTCCCACCTATGTGGTAACTTGGGGTTACCTTGTTTTTACCAAAGGGTATGACTATACATTTTTTGGCGTTTAGCTTAAGGCCATGGCTCTAACACCAGTTATCCATTTCTATGAGACCTCTCTGAAGGATATCTGTCTCTGATGGATTTTCAACTATGGCACCCAGTTTGCAGTCATCTGCAAACTTTGTCAGCCACAATCCTCCTATGTTTGCCTGCACTTCTGAAAAGTAGATGCCGAACAAGAGGGGGCCCAGGACTGAGCCCTGTGGGACACCGCTTGTGACCGGCTTGGAGTCTGACATGGCACCAGCAACTCTAACCCTGTGGGTTCTGTCCTTGAGCCAGTGTGCAACCCATCTTGTGACATATGGGTTTACATTTAAGCTGGTGAGCTTTTCTATGATACCTGAGTGGGGTATTGTGTCGAAAGCTTTTGCAAGGTCAAGGTAGGCTGTGTGAACTGCCTTACCCACATCAATGGCCTTGGTGACTGTTTCAAAAAAGTCGACCAAGTTCAAGAGGCATGATCTGCCCTTGACAAAGCCGAATTGGGTAGGATTCAATGTCTGTAGGTCCCCTATGTCTTTATTTATGAGTTCCATTATGATCCTCTCCATAGCTTTGCAGACCAGGCTTGTTAAGCTTATGGGGTGGTAATTACCAGGGTCCGTAGAAGCACCGCCTTTGTGGAGTGGGACCACAGTTGCCGTACGCCACTCTTTGGGTACGTATCCTGTGGTAAGGCTAAGATTAAACAGCAGCCTTATATGTGGGTTTAGTTCCTCATTGAGTTCGTGTAGCACACAGCCGGGGACACCATCCAGTCCCATTGATGCTGTGTTTTTAGCTTTAGAGAGAGCAGCTCTCACCTGGGCATTTGAGATGATTGGGAGGCTACACTCTGCTGGGATAGATATTTCTCCTTTTGGGGAGGGGGGCAGAAATTTGCACTGAACCTGTCTGCCAGTATGTTTGCAATGTCTGTGGGGTCAGTGATTTTTGTATCATTTTGGACTAATTCTGAGCATATCTGGGAGTTTCCACCCAGATTTCTAACATAGCTAAAGAAGGCCTTATGATTGTCTTTTGAGTCCTTGGCGATTTTTCTCTCAAAGTTGGCCTTGGATGATTTTATGAGTGATCGTAGTTTTTTACTAGTATTGATCAGAGATGTCTTCCCTTTTAGGGATTTTGCTCTATCTTGTAGTAGCTTTCTCCTCTTGTTGTAAAGTTTGTTTATTGCTGGGGTCCACCAGATTGGGTGCTTGCCTTTAGTGGAAAGGGTCTTGATTTTATTTGGGATTGCTTGATCCATGCAATCCTGGAGGTGCTCGTAGAAAGCATTTGTAAGGGATTCAGCAGCGTGGGTTGTGGTTTCCAATGGCTCAGGGGCCTTGAAGGATACCACACCAGTCTTAAGAAGTGTGAAGTTGGCTTTTGAGAAGTTCTTCACTGTGGTCTTTTTTGTTGGGGGTGGGGGCGGGATGTGGATCTCCAGTGAGATTAGTTTATGGTCTGATCTCACTAATGAGGGATATACTTCCGGTGTGGAGCATTTTGTCCCCATGTTTGTGATGATCAGGTCTAGTATATTTTCACCTCTTGTGGGAATGGTGACAAGTTGTTCCATAGCATTTGAGTTTATGAACTCCAGGAACCTTTGGGCTAGGGTATTGGGGCTTGAGTAATGTTCCCAGTCTATGTTTGGGTAGTTGAAGTCACCCAATATGATGGTGTTTGGAGAGACATTTATACTCTCCAGTGTCTTCAGGAAGGCTGTGTGGGGTTCCTGAGTTTGAGAGGGTGGCCTGTAACATGCTACAAACTGTAGAGCAGTTTTGCCTATGGTTAATTGCACCTGAATGGTCTCTGATGCTTCGTGAGTTGCCACCAGCCTGGAGGTGTGGGTATCCTTGATGAATATAGATACACCCCCTCCTTTTGTGGTACGGTCCGGGTTTTGGAGCCGGAACGCATGATATGAGGTAAAACCTGATAGTGCCGGGGTGCTCTCAGGAGCCTTGAACCAGGTTTCAGTCACAGCACAGACATCAATGTTCTCCATACTGAGAAGGGCTTCGAGGGCGTGCATCTTGAGATTTAGACTTCTGGCATTGAGCAGCATTACTCTTAGTTTTTTTCCATTATTGTTTTCTAGGGCGGTGGGTTTAGAATTTGAGCCTTGTCTAAAAAAGGCACTATGGGGGTGGCAAGAGCCTTTGCCAACATCCAGAAACCCAGGGGTGACAGGTGCAAGCCATCCCTTACGAAGCAGCGTGGCTTGTCAAGCATGTCATTCCAGGCAGACAGACATTGGATCCCCTTAGAATGACACCAAAAATTAAGCCAATTATTAAAACTGATCATTTTGTCTCTGTATTGTGGCATCATTCTTGGTGAAGGTAGGATACTGCTCAGGGTCAGGGTCATACCAGCCTGGGCTACATAATCTGAGAGCTCCTCTATGTCTCTTTTCATGTAGTCCAGGGAGGTACGTCTCAGGTCATTCACACCGGCATGGACAATGACTGAGTCATACTTGTACTTGCTGTGGAGTGACCTGAGTGCTTGTGTTATGTGGCGGATTCTAGCGCCCGACAGGCAGCTTACTGTGACCCTCTCCTTGTTCACTCTGGTGAGTGGGACGTCAGTGTGTCTGACTATGGAGTCATCTATGACAAGTGTGTCTGGCATTGTGTTTGGCCTTAAGGGCTGTGACTGATTTGCACACTGACTTTGTGATCTATGTGTTGCTTGTGTTATGTCATGAGGTGGCAGTTGTTTGGGTGTCTGCTTTGGAGGCCTCTGCTGTTTTGGTAGATTTTTGATCAGTGCCTCCGAGTATGTCTTTGTGTGTTTATGTGTTTGATTTGTAGTTGTGATAGTTCTATGTGAGACTAAGTTTATGGTGTGTGTGGTTACCTTCTCCTCCTGTCTGGTTTTGCCAGTCCTGAGTTGAGAGAGCTCAGCCTCCAGTTTGGCTATATAGTTGCATCTCTCGCATGTATTTGTGTTTTGTGGGAGGAGGAGAGGGTTGTCTGTGTACATGAGGCAATTGTAACATTGCCTCAATATTCCCAGATTCACCAGCTGAGCAGGAGAGGACGCTAGCAACTGACCCTTTGACATGCTAGAAGAAATGAAAAAGTTTGCTGTGTAACTGAGTCAGAAAGGACCTATAGGGAAGTGGGTACTCAAGGGGGGTTATAAGCTAGTGAAGTACTTTGTATAATATAGAAGTGCTTTACCTAACTAAAAAATGCTTTAGGAACAAGTGCTGAGCTTTACAGATAGAGAATAGACTGTTTAGATTACAAGTAGAGCAGTTCTAAGGGAAAAAATGAAGAGCAGACTTTACGGAGCCAGAAATACTTTAACCTTGTTTAACCGGCGCTGCCCGATGGTGCTCTAGTGGCAACTCCACGCTAAATGCAGAAAAGGCAATAAGTCAGTAGTACAGGCTAGCACACTTTAGTGGGCAGCCAAACAATTACATTAAACAGCAAACAAACACTTTTCGACTTGAATTAGACTAATTTCGACTAAAATGTACTTTTAAGTGCAGATAATAAAACATGCAGTAAATAACTATGAAAACAGTTAAAGCTTGCTCTGGGTAAGCAGTAGAAGGTAAAACAAATATAAAAAAACAGCAAGATACTTAATCAGGAAAGCAGTCGCTTTTTTTCAGTTCTCTGTAGCCAGGAAGACTCAACAGGACCACGTGGAGCTGTGTCTGAGCAATATAAAGATAGACAAAATCAAATTTTATTTTATTTATTTATTTATTTATTTATTTTATTTAACATTTGTTGACTGGGAATGTCCGACTAGGTTCCACAGAGCCTGTTTTCAGCGGAGGCCCGGGGAGAAATGCTCCAGATGCATGTCTTTGGAATGTGGGAGGAAACCGGAGTATCCGGAGGAAACCCACGCGAACACAGGGAGAACATGCAAACTCCACACAGAAGGCACCCCAGCCGAGAATCGAACCGGAGAACCTCTTGCTGTGAGGCGACAACGTTAACCACTGCACCACTGTGCACCGCTAGCACTTAACTAATAGCACAGGCTGTACCATGCATCTTAGCATGAGTAACCTTTTTGTTTTTGGTTAACTCTAGCCTGTCTGTGTGGCTATCAAGTTAGAACTTTTGTTCTTATTAGGAAGCAAAAATTTCAATATTTGAAGATGTACATAGTTGTGTGTGTTATTAAACAGAATGAAATAAAATGAGACACTGCTGCTTTCCCATCTATCAGCTGACAAGAAAGGAATTTAAGGAATGGGTTTTGGAATTAATTCAGGAGCTGCTAGAGAAGATATAATTTTCTTCTGAAAATAAAGATAGGGAGTGGGATAAAATTAAAGTTGAGTTTAAAACTAGTGTAGAAATAAAAGAAAGGGAGATATGGTTAAGAAGTAACAATAATTATTTGGAGGGACTGACAAATGTTAAAGTATTGCAAAATAGTGGGAATCTCTCAGAACAAGAAAAGGAGCAACTGCAGGATGCTAAAAAGAAAATAAGGGATTACCTCAATAATATGCACAAGTTTAGAAAGACTGTTGTTACGTTACTGTTTTTGATAATTCTACAGCACAAAAACTTTTAGCACAACAACTCAGGCAACAGAAAGTAGAAGGGGCTGTCACCAAGCTTAGGGAGTGTATAACACAGAAGATAACAAGACATCCTGTAGAAGTATTAGAATATTTTGGAAATGTTATGAGTTTGTATAAAGCAGAGAAATATGGAAATCGAGAAAAGGTACAAATGTAAATGTTTATGCATGTATTAAATATGCCAAGACTAGAGGCAGATAAGGTTCAATTACTAACAAGATAGGAAGAAATGAGATAAAATGGCTATGTATAACGATCTACAGGAAAGTCTCCAGGAATAGATGGTATTCCTGCAGAAGTTTGGAATCTAGGATGGAAAAAACTGATAAAGATCTGGAAGGTTTTGTTTAACAATATTTTAAGAGAAGGAGAAGTACCAGCATCCTGAAAGAAGGCGGTGCTAATGATAATACCTAAAGAGGGTAAAGATCCATTGGATCCGGCTTCATACACGCCCTTTACAGTACTAAACCATGGTTATAAAGTGTTTATGTCCATAATGGCTAAAAGAATGGAATAAGTGATACCAAAATTGATAGATATGGATCAGTGTGGTTTTGTGGATGGCAAACAAACATCTGACAATATTAACAGAACATTGACGATCCAGAGGGAAGCAGAATATAAGAAAATACCACTTTTATTGGTGGGTCTTGATGCAAAGAAAGCATTTAACAGAGTAGACTGGGACTTCATGAGCAAGGCAATGGAAGCATTTGCTTTCCCTGATACAATTATAAGGTTGATTAATAGTATATATGAGGGATCAGAGGTGAAAATTAAAGCAAGTGGGGTCCTCTGTTAAAATCTGCTTGAGTAGAGGAACCAGGCAGGGTGGTCCGCTTTCCCCTTTGTTGTTTACATTATACTTAGAACCAGTGGCAAAGAAAATAAGAGACTCAGAAATTCAAGGATATAATTGGTATGGTAGTCAGAAGAAGCTGGCTTGATTTACAGATATTTTATACATGACAAGACCAGAAAGCTACAGTGTTGGGAAACATTTTAAGATGGTTTCAAATCTTCTCGGCATACAAAATCAATGAAGCTAAAACAAAGGGAATAGTGGTAAATCATGCACCCACACACAAATTGGTCCAACAATATCCATATTTATGGGGAAATTATAACATTAAGTATTTAGGAGTAACATTAAGTATTTAGGAGTATTGATTAGAAATGACTATCTTGTGGCAGCTAAGGATATATGGGCAGAGACTAAACAGAAGATAATAAAAAAATGAGAAACTGGAAGCTTTGTTATAGGGATAAGGATACTAAGATACAAGGAATTAAGATGTTTTAGTCCCTTTAGTCTTATACACAGGTCAGACATTTTTATTAACTAGACGCGAAGCTATGAATAGCAATTAAAATGCAGTTGAAGGATTATATCTGAGAAGGGAAGACTGAAAGGGTCAAGTAGGATAAATTGATTATTCTAACACAGCAAGGCAGACTAAGATGAACCCATTTTTGATGGAGTATTTTGCAACTACACAGTTAAGGCTCTTATACATAGCACAAGCAGAAAACTATAATTCAAAGTGGAAAGGAATGATGATAATTCAGGGAAGAAGCTCAAGAAATAAGGAGAGACTGGGATTTTGGATGCAGACTCTTAAGGAGATCAAAAAAATCATACAGCATATTATATTCATAAAATAGCAGGGAGCATTCTAAGAACTAAACCAGCACGAGAATGGAGAAAAGAGATTCTGCAGATAGGGATGACTGTGGTCAGGGGTACAGATAATAGGCAAGAGGGGCTGGAATTTATTGGAGAAAACTGGAAAGGAACCAAGCTATTGGGAGCAAATAACTAGAAAGGGAAAGGTAATAGAATGGGAAGACTCCAAGAATTGATTTGGACTGCAGATTAGAGATTGCCTTCCAAATCAAGGATTGATATCAGAGTATAGGCAAAGAGAAATAAATAGAGGGCTCCTAAATGAAAGGCCAGAATGGTAGAGTTTTTATTAGAATCTAGAAGTGAAGCTGCCATTAAAAAAGGAATAATTAGTAAAGCATATAAAATATTACATGATAATTATAAGAATCAATCAGAGGAGCTTACAAAGGATTGGGAAGAAGGATTGGATAAGCAATTCACAAAAAGACAATGGGAGATATATGTATATCTCCCAAATATGCAACAAAATCTAGAAGATTTAGGATATTTACTTGGAAGTGTTTTACATAGGTATTTTATACCCTAAGTAGACTCCAAATAATTTTCCTCAAGCGGATAGGAAATGTTGGAGATGTGACAAGCAAGAAAGGTGGCTGGGAACATATTTTTTGGGAGTGTAATGAGCTGGCAGACTTTAGGGATTCCCTGCAGACCAGTCTGTTAGAGATGTTGGGTGGGAGGACTGGATTGACCGGGGAGATGATTTTCTTTTGAGATATGATACAGAATTGGAATTGCCTAGATGTTGTAAAGCCTTGCAGAGTCTAATTATGGTGGCTGCCAAAAAAGCAATTACTAGAAAATGGAAATCAAAGTCTACACCAACTTTACTAGAAGTAGTGAATATAGTAACAGATAAAACAACTGGAATTGGGATCTTTAGAAAAGGTAAGGAGCAAACTACATAGGAAAAAATGGGAATTGTGCGAACAACATATGCAGAGAAGGAAGAGGGTTTAAGAGGCAAGACTTGAATCTTCCCCAACCCCCCTCCCTGTTCTTGGTTGTAGTTTAAATTTGGTGGCTTTTGCAGTGCCCGCCCCACTGTAGATTTGATCTAGGAACACTCCCCCAGTCCCATCTCTTTACCGCATTCTATCTAATAAACCCTTTCTGCTCTTGCTTTTAGTCCTTTTTAATTTAATTACATTTTTTTCAAACTGTGTGTGGA
Source organism: Protopterus annectens (assembly GCF_019279795.1). Taxonomy (NCBI): domain Eukaryota; kingdom Metazoa; phylum Chordata; order Ceratodontiformes; family Protopteridae; genus Protopterus; species Protopterus annectens. Next base: position 1,724,118,904 of record NC_056729.1, on the reverse strand, counting down.
CTAATATTGCTACATACTCAAGTGTGCCAGCTTGCACTGCATGTGAATTGTTTTTACTAATGTTTTTGCTACTTTTCTGAAAAAAAAAAAATTATCTGCTTTTACTGTATTTGTGTTTCTTCCTAATTTATTTTGCTTTTGCGTCATCTTAAACGTACTCAGTTGTATTTATTACTTCTTGGTGCAACTCATTCTAAGCCTTTTAGTTTAAGCACTTGGGCTTCAGACCAGTTGTTTTACATTAAGAAGGTTTGTGGTTTGCACTGTAGTGGCAGGACAGGTAGCTTACATCCTTCTAAGTTGGGAACTGCTGATTGAGGGCTCAGTGTCAGTTATTCTAAAAGTGTATTAATTCTGCTTTAAGCACTTGGGCTTCAGATCAGTTATTTTACATTAAAAGGGTTCGTGGTCTGCACTCTTGTGGGAGGAGAGGCTGGACTCTGCCCTTCTGAGCTGGAAATTTCTGGTTAAAGGCCTATAGTGCCTGCATATTTGAACTGCTTCTTACTGAAATTGGTACACCTTGTTTGCTGTAGCGTAGACTAGATCCAGGCCTGCTGAATCTAGCTTTGTTTGTATAACTTGAGCACTAATCTAGGCATTCTTCAAAGTATTCAGTTGTATTTATTACTGCTTGGTAGTCACTTGATTAAAGGGTAGCTATCATTCTAAGTCTTTTGGATTAAGCACTTGGGCTTCAGACCAGTTGTTTTACATTAGGAAGGTTTGTGGCCTGCACTGTGGTGGCAGGACAGGTGGCTTACATCCTTCTAAGTTGGGAACTGCTGATTGAGGGCTCAGTGTCTGTTATTCTAAAAGTGTATTAGTTCTGGTTTAAGCACTTGGGCTTCAGGCCAGTTATTTTACATTAAGAAGGTTCGTGGTCTGCACTCTTGTGGGAGGAGAGGCTGGACTCTGCCCTTCTGAGCTGGGAATTTCTGGTTAAAGGCTTATAGTGCCTGCATATTTCAACTGTTTCTTACTGAAATTGGCACACCTTGTTTGCTGTAGCATAGACTAGATCCAGGCCTGCTGAATCTAGCTCTGTTTGTATGCGTGTTGTTTGTTTGCTTATTTCCCTGAAACGCTAATACCACCTAAAACGCGGCTTTTCAGCACTTCTGTGGATCCCTAGTGATATCTGCATTGCTTACTGTACTCATTTCCTTGTTTCACTTAAAAGAAAGTTACTGTTTGTCGTTTTTGCATTTAAGTTACCTGTAACACATTGCATTTAAGTTACCTGGCACTTGCTCACTAAAGGCACTTGCTCACTAAAGCAATTATATAAGTCAGCACTAAAAAATTAAAAGCACTACACTCTCACAAAGTCCTCTCGAGTACCTTGTTCCCCACTGGCCCTTTTTTTTCAATTATAAAGGAATTCCCAATACTATTCTAGCATGTCCAAAGGTCAGTTGTCAATCTTCTCTCTGGTCCAGCTGGTGAATCTGGGAATCTTGAGGCAATGTTACAACTGCCTCATGTACACAGACAACCCTCTCCTCCTCCCAATAAATTCCAACACATGTGAGAGATGCATCCATATAGCCAAACTGGAGGCTAAGCTCTCTCAACTCAGTACTGGCGTAACCAGTCAGGAGGAGAAGGAAACCACACTCAGTACAATTCCAGTCTCACATAGACCTACCACGACAGCAGACCAAACACATAAACACACAAAAACATACTCGGAGGCTCTAAATAAAAATCTGCCTAAGCAGCAGAGACCTCCAAAGCAGACACCCAAGCAACCGCTACCCCAAAACAAAACACGTGCAACACATAGCTCACAAAGCCAGTGTGCCGAACAGTCACAGCCCTTAAGGCTAAACAACACACCTGATACACTTGTAATAGGTGACTCTATCATCGGGCACACTGACGTCCTGCTCACCAGGCTGAACAAGGAGAAGGTCACAATGAGCTGCCTGTCGGGCACTAGGATCCGCCACATAACACAAGCACTCAGGTCACTCCAAGGCAAGTACAAATATGACTCAGTCATTGTCCATGCTGGTGTGAATGACCTGAGACATACCTCCCTGGACTACATGAAAAGAGACATAGAGGAGCTCTCTGAGCATGTGGCCCAGTCCGGTATGACCCTGACCTTGAGTAGCATCTTACCCTCACCAAGAGTGATGCCACAATATGAAGAATAGATGATCAATTTCAACAATTGGCTTAATTATTGGTGTCATTCAAAGGGGATCCAATGCCTGTCAGCCTGGGATGACATGCTCGACAAGCCACAATGCTTTGCTAGGGATGGCCTGCACCTGTCACCCCTGGGCTTTTGGATATTGGCAAAGGCTCTTGCTACCCCCAAAGTGCCTTTTTTAGGCAAGGCTCAAAAGACAACCCACCTCCATAGGTATCACAAGGGATAAGAAACTAAGAGTAATGCTACTCAACGCCAGAAGTCTAAACCTCAAGATGCACGCACTCAAAACTCTCCTTAGCATGGAGAAAATCGATATCCGTGCAGTAACAGAAACCTGGTTCAAGGCTCCCGAGAGCACCCCAGCACTACCAGGTTATACCTCATACCATGCTTTTCGGCCCCAAAACTTAGACCGACCCACAAAAGGAGGGGGAGTATCAATATTCGTCAAAGATACCCACACCTCCAGGTTGGTGGCACAGCACGAAGTATCAGAGACTATCCATGTGCAACTAACAGTGGGTAAAACTGCCTTCCAGTTTATAGCCTGCTACAGACCACCCTCCCTAACCCAGGAACCCCACTCGGCCTTCATGAGAACACTGGAAAATATGAAGGTCTCTCCAAACACCATTATATTGGGCGACTTCAACTACCCAAACATAGACTGGGAGCATTACTCTAGCTCCAACACCCTAGCCCAAAGGTTCCTAGAATTTATAAACTCAAATGCTATGGAACAACTTGTTACCACTCCCACAAGAGAGGAAAACATACTGGACCTGATCATCACCAACATGGGGACTCTATGCTCCAGACCAGAAGTGTATCCCTCACTGGTAAGATCAGACCATAAACTAATCTCACTGGATGTTCACATCCCGACACCACCCCCTGCCCAGAAAACCACAGTGAAAAACTTCTCTAAAGCAAATTTCACACTCCTCAAAACTGAGGTGGAATCCTTCAAAGCCCCCGGGCCTGTGGAAAATATGGCCCAGACCGCAGAATCCTTTATAAACGCATTCTATGAACACCTTCAAGAATGCATGGATCATGCGATCCCAAATAAAACCAAGACCTAATCCTCCAAAGGCAGATGTCCTGTCTGGTGGACCCCAGCCATAAACAAGCTATACAATAGAAGGAGGAAGCTACTAAATGATAGAGCAAAATTCCAAAAAGGGAAGGCATCTCTGATCAGTATTAGCAAAAAACTACGGGCACTCATAAAATCGTCTAAGGCCAGCTTCGAGAGAAAATTTGCACAGGACACTAAGGATAATCACAAGGCTTTCTTTAGTTATGTTAGGAACCTGGGTGGTAATTCCCAGATATGCTCAGAATTAGTCCAAAATGACAAAAAATACACTGAACCCACAGACATTGCCAACATCCTAGCTGACAGGTTCAGCGCAAACTTCTCCCACCAAAAGGGCAAATATCTATTCCAGCAGAGTGCTGCCCCCCTGACATCTCGGATGCTCAGGTAAGAGCCGCCCTCTCCAAAGCAAAAAACACAGCATCAATGGGAGCAGACGGTGTCCCGGGCTGCATCCTACATGAACTCCAAGAACAGCTAAACCCAAACATAAAACTACTGTTCAATCTCAGCCTTACTACAGGATATGTACCCAAAGAGTGGCGTACAGCAACTGTGGTCCCTCTCCACAAAGGTGGTGCCTCAACGGATCCTGGAAACTATCGCCCCATAAGCCTGACTAGCTTGGTCTGCAAAGCTATGGAAAGGATAATCATGGACCTCATAAATAAAGATATTGGGGACCTACAGACACTGGATCCTACCCAGTTCGACTTTGTTAAGGGCAGATCCTGCCTCTTAAACCTGGTTGATTTCTTTTGAAACAGTCACCAAGGCCATTGACGAGGGGAAGGTGGTCCACACAGCCTACCTGGACCTCGCAAAAGCCTTCGATACAATACCCCACTTGGCCATTATAGATAAGCTCACCAGCTTAAATATAAACCCCTATGTCACTAGATGGGTTGCAAACTGGCTCAAGGACAGAACCCACATGGTTAGAATTGCTGGAGCCATGTCAGACTCCAAACCAGTTACAAGTGGCGTCCCACAAGGCTCAGTCCTGGGACCACTCTTGTTCAGTATATATTTCTCGGAGGTACAGGCCAACATGGAAGGACTGTGGCTGACCAAGTTCGCAGATGACTGCAAACTGGGCGCCATAATTGCCTCTCCAGCCGACACAAGCATCCTCCAAAAGGGCCTCATAGAAACAGACAACTGGTGCCAGAGCCATGGCCTCAAGCTAAACACCAAATAGTGTATAGTCATCCCCTTTGGCAAAAACAAAGTGCCCACAAATTACCACATAGGTGGTAATCCATTAAGTACAGAAGAAGTAATTAGGGACCTGGGGACCCAAGTTGATAGCAATCTCTCATTTGACAACCACGTAGCCAAAGTGGTTAGAAAAACATTTTATATAGCCCACCTAATCATGAAGGGATTCACATCTAGATCAGGGGAGGTCATCGTGCCTCTTTACTCATCCCTCATCAGGCCCATAATTGAGTACAATGCCCTTTTGGGTTGTACCTTACCAGACACCTGCAGCAACTGGAAAGACCCCAAAAGTACCTCACCAAGAGGATCAAAGGGCTCAAACAGATGCCATATGCTGCCCGGTTAAAGAAACTCCAGCTCTACTCAGTGGCATACTGCCTGTTCAGAGGCGATCTGTGCCTGACGTATAAAGCCATGTCCAACCCGGAATTAATGGACATGCTGCACCTCAGAAAATCCAAATCCTATCGAGCTACACGCTCGAGAGACTTGAACCTCAGCACTGAAATAAATAGGACATGCTGGAGGGACAGATTCATAACCCAGAGGCTCCCTTCACTCTGGAATAAAATCCCAGTCCAGGTTAGGCAGAGTCCCTCATTGACTCTCTTCAAGAGGAATCTTGATGAGTGGATGGGAGATCGTAGGTTTACCCCGGGTATGACTTCTGTGTCACTGTTAGACAGAGGCACAGTATACTAACCTCAAAAAAAGGGCATAGCAAAATTAATTTAAAATGGGTGGCGAAAGCCAAACACATTCTGGCTAGGCTTATAAATGCCCTAGGGCAGATAGCCTAGTATGAACCTATGAACCTATATGATGCGTAACTGACAATGACTGAACAGATTTATAAGTGATGTATAATGTTTGCAACAACAGTTGTTTCAATGGTGTCTGTGATGTATAATGTTTGTGTGGTGCCATTTTGTTTTTCATTTCATTTATATAAACGTAAGATTGCCTATGTCATATGTGATAATTAAAGATGCTTATTGAGAATAAACATCTGAAGTCTACTTGAGGTATGAAAATAATTCTAGACTTTGTTGCACATTAGGGAGCCTCACAGATTGCTTAGCACTGCTCCTTTTAAAATTTTCTTTCATTCTCTTTTTCCCATTCTTGCCTACTCTCTTCCAATTGAATCGTAATGAGTTATCATGCAGTACTTTTCTCCAAAGTATCCTTTAACAGCAGCTTCCCTTCAGCATTCAAATAAATTCTACCAGAGCTAGATTTTCTCTTATTTATTTACCCTGTTCTCAATCCCCGATAGGGAAGACAATCTCTAACCTGCAATCCAAACTTCTTCTTAGCCTTACCTCCCCCTCTATTACCTTTCCCTCCCAAGTTATTTGCTCCCAATACCTTGGTTCTTTTGCTAATGTCTTCCAGTAAATTCCATCACTTTCTTATCAATCTTCAGTATACATCTGCATGCAAGTCATACCTATTGGTAAACTCTCCTTTCTCTATTCCCACTCTGAACCAGTTTAAGTACTTTCTACTAATTTATAAATATAATACTCTGCATTGTTACTTTCCTCAAGGACTTGAACCACAAATCATGTCCCTTTTTCTCTCTCAAACCCTTATTTCATCATCATCCTTTGCACTTTGACTTATAACCTTCTGCTTCAGCAATGTACATGAGCCACAACTGCAGAGCTCTAAAACAGGCCTTCAAATCATGCAACTCTAAACTGCCTTGTTTTATAGGGATAATGAATTTATTCTTTCACTTAACTCTTACCTTTTCCTCCTAAATAGTCTTTCAACACTGTGTTAAACTGTCATCTACAACTTCTCCTATGGATGACAAAAATATGCCCGACCTGTATACAAGACTAAGGGAACTAAAAACAATGTCATTGTCTGTATCTTGATATCCATAATCAATAGCTTCCAGTTTCAACTGCTATATTCTTGTGTTTAATTTCTTCCCAAATACACTAAGATGCCATAAAAAAAATCCTTTCTAATCTATACACATATATAATTCATCTTGTATGCCCCATAAGTATGGGTATTGTACAAATCCATTCAGGATGGCATAATTTACTGCTACAGCCTTCCAAAAAGATTTGAAGCAGTCTCACAATGTCCCACAATAAAGACATTTCCTTTTCTGCTTTTATCAAGTGCAAAATATTTATGTGCAAAGATAACTTTTCTTGACTACCATACCGATCATTGAATTTGGGAATTCTTTATTTTTTTTCCAATAGTTCTAAATGTAAAGCCAATAAGTAGGAAACCTAGACATTCCTGCCTAGTTCCCATGTCCACATACAGCTTGTCAAAGAGGATTCCCCCCCTTAATTCTGGTCTCCAATCCTTCATATCTCTTCATTACCCTATTACTCTATCAGAGAATGCAAATGCTACCACTGTAATAAATGTGTTCTCCTGCATCAAGCTCTCCACCAAAACAGTGTATCCTTATACATCACTTAACTCCGATAATCACCGTTTTATTGTTAAGGCTTTCAAATGTTTGCCTCCGCTAAAAAAACAGTGGTTCCTACCAACTCTGATAAAATCTGCTATTGTCTTATCCAGTACATACTCGTTAGGTTCAAGCCTGATCTCCAGTCACTGCATGCAGAGTTCACCCAAAATTGAGTAGAGTTGTGAGGAGCAGCAAAGACCCCAGATGTAGCATAACTGGAGAAGAGTGGCATAAACCAACAGCTTTAGGTGTCAACTACAGTATGCAGTATCCCCTACGTAGGAGAACAGATCACAGAGTGCATGTCAGGTCAGGGCTAGCCACTCAGTGGGAAAAAAAATTGGCTCTAGGTGACTTGGATTTTACAACTCTCATGCCTTTACACCCAATGGCAAGAAAAAGCATACCAACCTTTATGAGGAAGCAAACAAACCTGGAAAAAAGTTAAACTAAAAAAGTGGACTTTATAAAAAAGGGATAATTAAATTATCAGCAGGATGGGTTTGTTTTCTAAGCTAAAGCAACTTTGATGCATGGTTAAGAGAGATCTGAAGAGGGGTCCTGTAAGGCATAACACTATCAGCAAAAACAGTCATGCTAGGTGGTCTAGGAAAAGTTTGTGTTGCCAAGTTAAGTGCTGCTCATCTTACGCCTGCTGGTAACAAGGATAGAACTCCAATTGTAGACCAAGAGATCAACTTTCACCTGTACAATTAATGTAAGACAGGAAAGCTATAATACAAGTCAATACCAACTGACTTATTCTGAGAAGCACCCTGTCAAAGTGAGAAACAACTATGCACACACATGCAAACCACTCACAAAGTGAAATCTTAGTATGAATGAAGTGAAACTCTTTCCAGGAAACTATATAACTTCTCTTCTGGCAGCAAAAACACTGAGGCAAGTAGCTGCACAATCTGTATTTTCAGCACCACACTTACGAGCTTTCATTCCCAGAAGTAATGCATGTCAGAAAAATCACTTTTAAAGGATAACTCATTTGCACAACGGTCTTCAAACAATAAAACATACATTCTACAAAAACCTAAGCAGCAGAGAGTTTTTTTAGTTGTACAAACCCCTCTAACACACTCCCTTATTTGTAAAAATGAGACACTGACCAAGTCCCAAAATTATGACTGACAACAAACCAAAAGGACAGCAGCAAATTACAAACTATGCCCTCTTTTTAAACTTTCTGCACAGGTACAGGCTATTCTGTACCCTCCACATCCTGCAACAACACATATATATACTATCTCCAAGACTGCTGCACTTTTAAGTGAGGGGAATGCTCCAAAGAATGACAGCCTTCTCAAATGGAGTCTCACTGTTCTGAGACATAGTGTTATGCATCTCAGAATTTTAAATGGGTACCTCAGAACTGGGGTGACTTGTGAAACAAGGTTACTTGGCTGCCGTACCTCTAATGTAAATCAAAGGAGCTTTTTCAAAATGTTTTCCTTGAAAGTAGCCAACTTTCTCAGGATGGGACTCAGAACTACAGACAAGCATTGTGCTTCTGCGAATTCTGATTTCTTGGGGGGGGGGGTCATTCACACCAGCCTAGCATTTAGGCATACTCACCCATAAAGAATGAGGTGAACATGCCTTATTAAAGGTTCACCTGACATTTCTAGGTGAAGGGGGGCAAAATGTGGGTTACTAAATAAAGAAGCATTCAGCCATTTCCCATTGGTTCAGGCTGCATCCAGTGACTGATATGTGAAGCAGCTTGAATCAAAACTGCAAAGAATACTGTGATTTGCAGATAGAATTCTGACAGTGCAACTACAAGGGAAAACATACGGTCTTGAATATGTTAATCTCTTCAAGACTGCTACTATCAACCAGTCTGTATTGTCCAGGACGGCATGAATTTCTTTGATTGTGCAAGTGTGAGGCATTGTTACACACCTTGGGTTACATTGTGTGTGCGTCTTATAGCAGCAAGCTAAAATACATTGATGTGGCAATTATTTTCATAACTACTTTATTTGAAGTGAATCATTAAGTGTGCACTCACCTTAAAGTGATCACAGCTGGTGGACCTATGTATTTATTCATGTCATCACAATAAAATATCCAAGGTGTACAAAGTCTTTAAAGTGCTTATAATTGGTGAACAGTGTGTGTGCAAGTGTGCATTCATGAGGGCTGCAATGGGTTGTACTGCACATCTGACAGCAACAAGCTAAAAATTAGTAGGGCCATTATTTCATTTATATTTACATACTGATTTGATCTCAGACATCTATGGTATAGTCAAAGTGGTTGTAATACCACAACAATCCAACCAATCAGCTGCTTCCTGCAGCTCCTCAACCCCTCACTGTCATCACCATCATCTTCTACACAGAATATACCAATGTAAAAAGAACAGGCTATGCTTTATTTTACTTCTTAATGACACCCTTCCCTAAAAAAAAAAAAGTCATCTAGAAATTCAGAGGTAGCAAGAACAGTAGCATCCATCTTAAAGTAATACACTGGACGTTCATTTAACTGCCACCACTGCAACATATTACATCTTTCTGCTGTCACAACTGTAAAGTGTTATGGGCACACATCTTTTGTCCATACCTGTCTACAGTGTATTTTAAACAAACTAAATATGCATAAAAATGCCCAAAATTAACCTGACTTATGTGCAGCAAAAAGTCCAATTCTTTCAGCTAAAACAGAAGTCTACATTCTTTTAACTAATGTGCCAACATGTACCCCAGTCTCCACACAGAGTTTGTGAAGAAGAAAAAAAAAACTCCCCCACATGTAACATCATCTTGACTTTGGAGAAGTCAAAGAATGTGGGGGGAAGGGGAGAAAACACCCAGCAATAGAACAAGCCATTAATGAAAATACTAGGAACACTCCTACAGGAAACATACAGAACGGGTAGGTCCATACTCAAGCTGAAGCAGTGCTTAGAGCTGCAGACACACAACTGTTAAAGCAACTTCCAGCCTGAGCTGAACATTATGTAATTAAGTCAATCAGTGGTGAAAATCTCTGTGAATTATATTAGATGGCCAGAAGGAAGGGAATTTGATATTCTGGGGATGGGATACTACTTTATTTTTTGCAATCAAGACAACTGGGGAGGGTTGGGGATTTGCTTTGATTGAAGGCAAATGTTTCCTCAAAATGTTACCATTACTTCTAATTGCTAAAGAATGTAGAGAGACGTGTTGCATGCAAAAGTGCTGTATAGGAATAATGTCCAGACTACAGCCCAGGTAATGCACGTTCCACTAACAGCGCAGGAGCTTGATGGCTACAGCAGGAAGAATAGGTGTGCCCATCCTGAGTAGTGGAATGGTGGTTCCTACCTATCTCACACTGCTGGTCTGATATGATCTTAGCTGGAGAGTGAAGGCCTGTCATGATACACTGTGATGGTCCTAGAATGATGTGAGCATGGTCACCTAACCAAGTGATGGTAGCTTCTCCTGACACATGGGGAGCAAGTACATGCAGACAGAGGATGCAGGTAGTCCTTAAAGTGTCGCAAGAGCTCACTACATAGGCCATTTTACCCCTCCCATGCTGATTCTAAGTGAAGGCACAGCACTTCACATTTATCCCTTGTGCAGAGCTATGCAAGGGTATTCGACTGGAGGTATATGCAGGTCCTTCCTTCCAAGTTCCTAAAGACCTTCATTCCTGCACAAACCACTCCACCTACAGGTGGTGGAGGTGAAAGAACTCCATTTTCAGGTCCTGGCAGCATAGGATGATATGGGCAAGACAGGTAAATAGTCATGAAATCTAGACTGCAGCCCTATCAAGACTTCTCTTTCAAAGGCTTAATTTTTGGAACCTTCTTCCCTTGGTAAAAAAAAACTACAGTTGTATAGGTAACTTATAATAGACGTTGGTCCATTGTTACTTCTGAAGGAAAAACATAAGTGACCTCTGCTTTAGGCTGAGCCAAATATCTGACTCGCCCTTCAGATGGGCAGATCACCCATGGCCAGGCTTATGTCTGGCACCCAACCACACCATCTTTTTTTCCTGTCCTTCCTGAGAACACTACTGAGCCTAAGCACTCCACCTCAAAGAAATTTTCAAGGGCCAAGAACAGACAGTCAAACAAATCTAAGACTTCTTGAGGGACTGAACAAAGGGAAAGAGTCAGCTAGATGGCTAACTGCAAATTCACCCTTGGTTTAGAACCCTTACCCTTCATGGACAGGGGAAACAAAATGTACCAACACATCCAAATCTGGTCTGCATTTGAGTTACTAGTATAGAAAACATAACATCTAAAAACTGCCATGAGAATGGAAGGCTAGGTTTCTTAAGATCCTCGCAGATCAATAGCCTAGTCAACATTTATAAATCCAAAACAGACACTGCAGAACCACATGCATATCCACTTGCTATGGGTGTTGGTTCCTCATTTGACATCAGACAGAAAATCTTATTTTGCTTGGGAGAATTTTCTTGTACTTGGTCTTCTAACTTCTTCCATGATAATTATCTGTTTAAAGGTGTTAAGGTAATATCTGCCACGTTGCTAGGGTCAGTGTGGGCATGTTGGGATTACATGGGACATCCTGCAATGCATCAGAGGTATCACATGCAGTGGCACCAGAAAATAATTCTATCTTGGATGTCAGGATGCTAATATAGATGTCAGTCAGCAAAACTATCTGGTCTTTTTTGTCCTAAGCAGGTTCAGGAACTGCTCTTGGGAACTACAGCACAGCCCATTCCTGGTGGAAAATTACTACTTGAAGGCCTCCTCCCAGCCTGCATACATGTGGCCACTTAGCTCTTATAAGAGGAATGCATGTTCCCGAGAGAAATAGGACAATGGGACAGAATTATAAACAGAATACCCACCATAACCCAAAGCAGTTAAGGATGATAAATAGAATGGATGGAGGAAACTGATATTACCACAGTGAATATTCTCAAACATGTATATTTATGGTTCATAGGAGGTTACTAGGCTAATGGGTCTGGGGTCCTTACAAGCCTAGCCAAGAATTTATCTCCAAAAAGAAACCTCAGTCAGCACCTGTCACCCCTGTCAATGGGGGACACAGGTGGAACCCCTAGCACAAATTTGGGGTTTCCCATTCACTTATCAAGGTTGTTCTTGAAGAGGGTTAGCAAGGTGTACTCTTGTTTGATGTTTATGGGTATTCTATTCTGGAGACGGGGCAGCCTCTGGGAGACAAACCTCTCTCTCCAGCAGGTTTTGTTGATGTTCCATATTAGATTCAGGCCTTTTGAGTGGGTAATCCATGAGGAGCTAGATTTATTGATATGGAACATCTCTAGTAGGGCAGGGTCCGAAATTGCCTTATAGGTGAGACACAGATCACCTCTGAGCAATCTGTATGATACAGAGTACAGTGATAGTGATTTGAGCATGTCCCCAAAGGACAGGTGTTGGAGGCATGGATTCTCTTTGTGAGGTATTTCTGTGGCCTTTTCAGTTGGTACCAATGTTTGGAGAGGCACATACCAATTGGGGTGTTATACTCAATTATTGGTCTAATGAGGGAGTATAGAGAGTTCAACTTTTTTCTGGATGCAATCCCCTTACTTATGAAATGAACCAAGTAAAAGGCTTTACTGATCACTGCCGCTACATGATGGTCAAATGTGAGATTATCAACCCGAGTACCCAGATCTGTCACCAGAGGTTGTGTTTAGGGGGTTGCTACTGATGTGGTAATCAGTAGGGGCCGTGTTTCTACCGAATGGTATAATGATACTTTTTTTGCATTTAGTTTAAGACCATGACTTTAGCACCAGTCAATAGTTGCTGTGAGACCCTCTTGCAGTACGTTATCTGGGGAATCAATGACAGCACCCAGCTTACAGTCATCCACAAACTTGGCCAGCCGCAGGCCTTTTGTCTTTGCCTGGACCTCTGAGAAGTAGATGCCAAACAGTAGAGGTCCCAGGACAGATCCCTGTGGATCACCACTAGTGACAGGTCTGCTATCAGAGGTAGAGGTGTCTATTTTGACCTTGATGGTCCTGTTGGTGAGCCAGCTGGCCACCTACCAGATAAGATAGGGATTTAAGCCAAGTTGTCTTAGCTTTTCAATGATGCCCAAGTGAGGGATTGTGTCAAAGGCCTTTACCAAGTCAATGTAAGCTGTATGTACTTGACTTTCCCTCATCCAGGGCCTTGGTGACAGTCTCAAAGTCAACCAGGTTTTACAGGCAAGATCTGCCCTTGATGAATCCAAACTGGGTGGGGTAGAGTGCTTGGAGACTGCCCATGTCCTTGTTTACAAGAGCCACACTCCATGCCCCTTACAGATCAGACTTATCAAGCAAATGGGGTGATAGTTTCCTGGGTCAGTAGTGCCACCATCTTTGTGCAAGAGGATGACAATGGCAGTTCTCCACTCTGCTGAAATGAAGCCTGTACGTAAGCTGTGGATGAATAGGATACTCAATGGGGAACCAGTTCTTGCTGGAGATGGTGCAGAATACAGCCTGGGATACTATCAGGTCCCATGGAAGCTGTGTTCTTTGCCTTGGATGGGGCCTTTAACACTTGATCTACTGAAATGTGAGGTGCAGGACAAGTATCAGGGATGTTGAAAGGGCCTTTGGAGAGACAGGGGAGAGGTTGAAGTTTGAGACATACCTATCTACTAGCAGGTTGGCTAAGTCAACAGAACAGTGTAAGTGGTAATGTTAAGTACTAATTTGGAACAAACCTGGGCTTTGCCATGGAGGTTTCAGACATAACTGAAGAAGGCTTTGTGGTTTCCCTTTGCTTCAGAGGCTAGTTTTGATTCATAATTGGCTTTGGTGGTTAACTTCCTACACAGCAACACTATGTTCTTCATAATACACTACTGCAGTACTGACTCTTGGAATGACCTGCAGAGCTAAAGAAGACAGAATTTATAGTCTGTAATGGGAGAAGACTATTAGTCTCTACAAGACTGGCCATGGCAAACTTGTCCTGGCTTTGCAACTTGCTACCTAAACTGTAACATTTGGGAAAAGTAGGACAGATGACTAGGTAGCTGCTTCCAGAATGGCCCCTAGTTGTTACCCCTATAATGAAGGCTGTGAAGACAGCAGCAACTCAGCTACAGTGGGTTTCCCTGGTGAAAACTAGGTTTCCATAGTGGCTGTAACAAAAGGCAATGCAATGGGCTATCCTTTTAGAAGTAGTTTACTTACAAACAGGCTTTATTTCTCTGTCTTTTGCAAAGGCTATAGAGAGCTGACAGGACTGAGTTGTTAGTCCCATCAAAACAATCTCAGCTGTCTTGTACATGTACAGGACATTCAAGACCATACATATACACACATACATACTCCTTGTTCTCTTGTGAAAGGAAAAATGCTGTTAAACGAATGGCCTGATTTAAAGAAAATTCTGCAACCACATTTGGCATAAAGGAAGGACTGGTATTCAATGTTCTTGTCCTTTTGAAACACTAGGAAAGGTTCCATAGACTTTATAGCTTGCAATTCTGAGCTGATCTTGCTGATGCTAAGGCTAGCAATAGGGCAGTCTACCAGTACAAATACGTGATGGGGATGAAAATGGCTGGTTCAAAAGGGAGAATAAGTATTTCTATAAGAAATGAAACCCCCAAAGTATTGCACTTTATCTTTTGGTAGGTCATGGATGTAGAACCCCTTTCACAAACCATTTCATTGGCAACTAGGATGACAGGAAGGGTTCCAGAAGCACAAGGCTGAGACGACTGACCTTCACAGAAGCATAAGATAAGCCCTGCTTTGATCAGGTCTGACATCTAGGTGAGGACTAAATACTTGTGCCTTGTACAACAAAGTGAAGATCCTCCCATTACTCACAAAAGGTCAAGACTTTATGCTGGGATTCCTATTCACATCATAGAAATGGAGAATGCATCTGTCACCCAATCCTCTCCTGTCAGTATCTTTGTGCAATATTTGCTCAGTTGTCCATTTTTTTAAGACAAAAATAGGCTGATTTCTGGCACACCCCACTTGTGGGATAAATTCAAGAATAATTCCCTTTCAACACCCACGTTGTCTGTCAAGCTGTTGTTCTGAGAAGGTACATACTGGTCCAGGTGTCAATTCTATCATCTGTACCAGTGCCCATATCTGCATGTTCCGCTAGCACGAGACAGAAGTGGATCCCCTCCTCCCCAATTTAGGTACTATATCACCATGGCACATCCTACATAAGCAGGGTTACCTGTTACCTTATGTGCCCAAGTGCTCTGATGACTAAAATAACTGCTACCACCTATTCAATGTCTTTTTTCCTCTTAAGTTCTTATCCAAAGCCCCCTGCACCTCAGCACCCCAATGTGGGCTTCCCATGCATAACTGGAGGAGTTCAAGACCCTAGGTCCACTTCTAAAGAGCACTCCCCAGGTTCAGGGCCATTCACTCTTTCAAGTTCATTCTTGATTCAGGATAGACAAGGTACACTGAACTGCACAAAATGTGCGCATGGGCACCACCTGTTTCAGAGACACCACTGCAGATTTTACATGTTGAACCTTTGCAAGATTCCATGTATTCCAAGGAATTCCCTGTTAGTAATCTTGTTAAAACTAGCAATTTTAACCTAGGTTTTGAAACAGAGCAGTCACACTGAACTTTACTTGAATATGAGCCTCATTTGCATTGGAGTACAGCTGGTCTTCTAAGAAAATATCTTTCTTTGTAGGGCACACATTGGATTTCTACTCACTGATGAAGAAACAGTTTGTTGAGACAATCCAAGGTAAATTCCAATGACCTCTGCACCCCCTTCTAGGACTAGGCCTTGTCCAAGGAGTCACCCACGTAGGGGTAAATATGGAAGTTCTTGGTCCTGCAGTGTCCCGTGACTGGGGTTAGACATTCTGCAAAATTTGTGCAGTAGCTAAACTAATGGCATAGAGGCAAATGAAGCGACTCTCACATCACAAACCTAAAACACTGCCTGTCCTTTGAAAATGGGTATATTTGGATAGGCATCTTTGAGGCACAGTGTAATTAGCTGAGCCCAATAACCTAGGAGTGAAAGCAGGTCTTGAAGGGTTGGCACCCTGAACTTTAATAAAAGTTCCTCAAAAATCTAATCTTTGACGGGATCTAAGATGGGTCTCTAAAAGTTCTCTGTTTTTTCTCAGAAAAGTTATTACATCAGTTCATAGGTAGGTACTAGGCTATTGGCCCAAGGGCCTAAGTAAGCCTAGCCAACAAGGTTCCCTGGCTTACGCCACCCAAGAAAGTTAATTTCCTGTGCCCCTGTCAAGCATGACCCTTCCAGATATTCCTGGTCTTCTGAAACTGATTGCAAGATTTTCTTTAGGATCTGGTCATGAAATGCAGCATATTCATCTGGAGACTAGCTGAACTCCCTGGTCTGTCATCCTTCTTCCCCAGAACTTGTAAGAAGTCAGATACCCCATCCAGGAGATAATACATGATGTGAGAGATTGGAGAGACTAGATTGTGAATGTAGATAGTGGAGTCTGTTCGGGATGTGCATATATGTAAGTTCTTACTCAGGGCTAAATCTTGTAAAGATGTGAACACTTTTAGACAGAAGTTAGGTACTGCATCCTGGCCAGGGTTTTTCCAGTTAGGAATATTTCTTAATTTTGTTTCAGTTTCTCTGGCCGTTACTTCACCTCATTCCATATCCTGTACATTTAAACTTAACTGTTCATTTTACTGCTTCTATCCATTCAGCATCTTCGTTATGTTCCACAGGGTCTTCATAGAAATTTCTCCAAAATATGTCTTTTTTGAAGGTGTTTCTTCTCCCTTTTCTTAGTTTCCCCAATTCTCTACAACACTAGAGTCAATGAATTGATATTTATCTGCATAGCTTTTTGATGTTTTTATACCTGGCATATTTACTTTATCTGCAATAGTATACAATAGATCCTGGTCTGTTCTAATATCACGTTGCTTTTCACATCTAAGTATTTTTGTTAATCTGTTTCCTCTTCTAACAGTGACACCTGTCTCAATTACTTTATAGTTTTATCCAGGAGCGGCCTTAGGTCAGCTGGTGCCCTAGGCAAAAGGGCTCCACGGTGTCCCCCACCACACCACTGGTGCCCCTATCCTGGTCTACCTACACCAAACAAATGTTGGAAAAGCGCCCCTGCTAGACCGGTGACCTAGGCGGCCACCTAGTTGGCCTATGCCTAAGGCCGGCTATGGTTTTATCTATTCCACGCTTTCATGATGGCATTTGAATTTTTCCCTTTTCCCTTATTGTTGTGTTTTTTTGGCAAGACATCTTAATTTAGCTGCATGGTAATATAACCTATTTACTTCTCTTATATCACATGAATTCCTGTTACAGTCTTAATTACAGTGTTCATTTCTTTTATCAGACTTCTAACATTTTGGATCTTATTGACTTTTCGTAATCTGTTTCTTTCATTGATCTTATGTCTATCCATCTGAGTTAAATCAAAATCGTCCCTTAAATCATTTTCTTCCAAACTGAAGGCACATTCATGTTTTCCTGCAGGCATTCTACAGAAAGTTCCAGAATGTCTTCCTGTGACATTCTTTTCAGCTGCATCTGGCATCAGCTGTTGCTCCTTCATATGGGAGCTTAACGGCCTATCACTCCACAACCCTGACTGCGTTAGGTTTGCCACGATTTCCTTTTTCCCTTGCTGTGCAATTCCAACTAAACTTTTGTACTGGTTTCCTACTGAAGGCTCCAGAGTTATCTTCATGTAGCAAGTGATCAGATGCTTCCTGTTCCACTTGTTTCTCCTTGATTTAGGGACTCACTATTCCATCATGCTGTGATGTTACCACAGTTGGATCATCTACACTAAATCCTTCAATTCATTGGCAATCCATAACTTCAGTTTCTACTTCTTTAACTTCTCCATTACTAAATCCTCTTTTCTACTTCCCCCTTTATTTTCTTATTTTTTTTTTTGTATTGTGAAATTATCCATATTTAGATAACTTTGCCTATATTTCTCTTCAAATATCTTTGGTACAGCTTTTTTGTATTAATTAGCTTCTCCTTTGCATACATATTACACCATATAGGTAGGTAGGTACTAGGCTGTCTGCCCTGGGGCCTATACAAGCCCAGCCAAAAAGGTACGGCTTTTGCCATCCAAGAAAATTATTTTCCTGTGCCACTGTCGAGCAGAGCCACAGAGGTGATCCCCGGGGTGAATTTCCTATTTCCCATCGAATCATCAAGATTTTTCTTGAAGAGTGTTAATGAGGAGCTTTGTTTGATATAGATAGGTAGTTTATTCCAGAGTGTGGGAAGTCTCTGGGACAGGAATCTATCCCTCCGGCATGTTCTGTTTATTGTGGTGACAAGGTTTAGGTCCCTAGAGAATGTAGCTCAAAGGGATTGGGATTTCTTTAAGTGGAGCATGTCCAACAGCTCTAGGTTTGACATAGCTTTGTATGTTAGGCAGAGATCACCTCTGAGTAGGCGATATGCGACGGAGTAAAGCTGGAGTTTTTTGAGATGGTCTGCGTAGGGCATCTGTTTGAGGCCGGTAATCCTCTTTGTGAGGTATTTCTGTGGCCTTTCCAGTTGTTGTAGATGTCTTGTGAGGTACATACCAAAAGGGGCGTTGTACTCTATAATGGGTCTAATGAGTGATGAGTAGAGGGGAACAATGACCTCTTTTTTTCTGGATGAGAAACCTTTTGTGATGAGGTGTGCCATGTAGAAGAATTTCCTGACTACTGTGGTGATGTGATTATCAAAGGAGAGACTACTGTCCACCTGTGCCCCAAGGTCTCATCACACTTTTTGTGTGAAGTATACTACTGCCTATGTTGTAGTTCATGGGTACAGAGTTTTTACCAAAGGGGATGACAATGCACTTTTTGGCATTGAGCTTGAGGCCATGGCTTTGACACCAGGCATCTGTCTCAGTGAGGCCCTTTTGTAGGATGTCCACATCATTAGGAGTTTCAATTATGGCTCCTAGTTTGCAGTCATCTGCGAACTTCATTAGCCAAAGACCTTCTGTGTTAGCCTGTACTTCAGAGAAGTAGATAACAAACAGGACAGGACCCAGGACTGAACCCTGTGGTACTCCATTTGTCACTGGTCTGAAGTCGGATTTGGACCTGCTACTTTCACAGTGTGGGTTCTGTCAGTGAGCCAGTTGGTAACCCATCTTGTGACAAAGGGATTTATACCTAGTTTAGTGAGTTTATCTATAATTCCAGAGTGGGGGATGGTGTTGAAAGCCTTGGCAAGATCTAGATAGGCTGTGTGAACCACCTTACCCTTGTCTACAGCTTTGGTGACTGCTTCAAAGAAGTCTATCAGGTTTAGGAGACATGATCTGCCTTTTACAAACCCGAACTGGGTGAGATCCAGAGTTTGGAGATTACCAATGTCTTTGTTTATAAGTTCCATGATGATACGTTCCATGGCCTTGCAGACCAGGCTCGTCAGGCTAATGGGGCAGTAGTTCCCGGGGTCCATGGTGGCTCCCCCCTTGTGGAGTGGGATAACCGTTGCTGTGCACCATTCAGCAGGCACAAAGCCTGAGGTGAGGCTATGACTGAACATGGTACTTAGGTGGGGTGCCAGTTCATTCTGTAGTTCGTGTAGAATGCAGCCTGGGATGTTATCTGGTCCCATGGATGTTGTGTTCTTGGCTTTGGAGCATGTAGTTTTAAATCTCTTGCCCATGTTCACAGTTTTTTAGATGTCTCCCACGCCCTCCTGCTTCTCCTTACTGTGTGGACTCATTGTTGCATCATGCTATGACATAACCTGCATTAGACTTCCTACAGTAAATCCTTCACTACGCAGTTATTCCATAACTTCTACTGTACTAATCTTCTGTTCTACATTACTCCTTTGTGATCTTACGTTAGATATTGTGAAATTTTCTATATCTGGGTGCCTTTGTCTGTATTTCTCTAAATATCTTTGGAGCTGCTTTTTTGCATTGATTAGTTTGGATTTCCCCTTTGCATAAATATTGTACCATATCAGATCTTTCTTTCCCATGTCCATGTTTCTTTATACCTTTCAAAAATCTCTACAATTTGTTTGCACTTCCTCTGTTGCTTTTTCCAAACAACCCAAAGTTCCTTGGTCTGCATTTTTTCATGGATCTGTTGTATTAATAAACACAAATTTGCATTTGAAGTTTTTGACAGTTTTTCTTGTGCAATTAGTTTTCTTTCACTAATTTCTCTTAGTCATTTTGAATTGCTTCTATCAGGAAATTCTGGGCAAAAAAAAAGCATAATAGTAACAATACATAATTTCATTCTTATCTCGAATAATCACCTCATCTTTATGGCTCTTTTTTGGTTTCTTTTTTCTACAACGAGAAGCATTATCTCCCTGAGCCTGGCCTAACCCCATTGTAGGAATGTTTCTATGTCTTGAGGATTATACACTGTCACTTTTTTCCAGTCATAACACCAGTGCACATGCCAGGACTGGGCACATTTTTTTATCCTGGATCTTGTGCACCCAATCTGTCTTATTTAACCTACTGTCCATGAAATATGCTATATAAAATACAGTATATTATCATTGTTGTCTTGGTGAGATTTTGTAAAAACAGGGTCCACCTCATGAAGGGACACACCAAGACTTGAGGATCAATTCAGTTCCAGCAATACTACTCTCCTCTGCTTGCTGATTTCATGTCTCTATTTGGACCACGTCAGTATAAAATGTGTGATGTTAATAAAGACTTCAAAAATTATGAGTTAACTATCTTTCGGGGTGGGGAATCTGACTCCAGGTAAGTAGTTTCAAAGACGTAGGATGGCTTACTAGACTGGAGGTGTAATTGCAAGTATGGGAGGTCCACTTCTAAAAGATACAGATATCTTCTTTGGTTAAGCAGAAGCCTTTGGAGATTACCACTGGAAATGCACCTTCAAAATCAAATCAAAATAATATTCCCAAAGGACCGGTTGCCTGTGGACAAGTCCACAATAAATGTGCCCTTGCTATCTGAGCTATAACACAGAGGGGAAGGCATCTCATGACATGCAGTCCAGTTCCTCATTATTATCAGAATTATGAGTCAAGTCCTCTCTCTTTCTTCTAGGGGCTAGACTCCCAACACAGAATGCTGGTTGGGCTGCAGGCTACAATATAAACCATATAAAAGGCAGGTTGCGACTAGGAGTGACTGATATGTCAAGAGGCCGCTATTTAGGCTGGACAGAGGTCTTGGCCTCCAGTGCCTTGTTCTTTGCATGTGAGAGGGACAACACAATTAAGAAGCCTGAGTAAGTTAGAGTTCGGACCTCCCAATGGCTTCATAGTCCTCAAGAATAACTATGGTGGCACTTCCCTCCCCTTGACTTATAAATGCCACTACAAGAACAACACCTGATTAATGTCCACAGTGGGCTGAAAAGACTCATCTAAGTTAGAGTTCTAGGGGACATGCACGGTGCCAACAGCATGGCAACCAACAAAGATGGATCATCAAAGGTCTTGGAAACAGTAAGCATCAGGGCTGAAGGCTGCTTAACTGCCCTGTCAGAGTAAGGGCATAAGAGCAGATGAATTTGGAACCCCAAATGAACTCTACACTTCAAAGACCACATTAGATCTCAGGCTTTTATTTTCCTCCTGAAAAGCCACAACATTCCATTTAGTCATTTATGCCTGCCTCCTCTTAACAGTCTTAGATAAGAGATGCATCAAATCTCACAATAAACGATGTCACACTGTACATCTGAGCAATACAGATACCCATCATGGATGTCATGTGATGGGTTTGATGGTATATACAAGCACACCTGCTTATTTTTTCTGGGCCAGACATCTTACACTTCCACCTCCCCCCCCATGAAAATCTGGCAAAATAATAGATTTATCTGCTTGCTTTCAGAGGACTCTGGGGGGGGGACTGCAAAGCACATTCATGTGGAACTCAAGAATATGGCAGGAAAGAACTGAAGGCAGTGCAGACGGACACCACCTATGTAACAAGTAGGCAAGACATTGTCAATGGCACAACAGGTAAGATTTCTTTGGTGCTGGAAGTCAAGAAGACTGGGGGGGTTTATTCCCACTCCAGCTGACTGGATTGTTGATGTTGCACTTCTGAATATTTTGGCCTTCAGAAACATTAATCTAAGGTCCCATCTGCTTGAGCTGATGATAGATTAGATGTTAAAGATCCTACTGAAATGAGTAGGGGGCTTTTAACACAACATAAAAACATTCACATATTTACAAAATGTAAATCTTTACAGGAATATATGCACTTTACTATTTATCATTTTTCTTATAACTTCCTCATTCTTCCATAATTGACCCCCACTCCATCCACAACCATAATCTAATTTTTCACAATATACCTTCCAAAGTCAATTTCCCATTAACAAAATTTCATTCACCCATATTACAAAAAATTCCTACATGCCCTTCTCTCATCTTTCTTACTATATCCATAATCACATTTATATCTACAATGAATATGTCATTAATTCAATTTTTTTCCACACAAACTTAGAGTTTCACCGGTCTTACATTTAAAAAAAACTTTGTCTCTTCCTCCCCATAAAGTAAACACACTTTCAACCTTATTATGTGGCATATTCCCATTCTATCTTGGTACACCACTTTATCCCAACTTTAAAAGGCTTTTATCACTTCTGGTAAATGTTCCATTGGATTTACAAATATTGTTTCATCACGTTGCTATACCACATTCTCCTATCTTTCACTCTATCACTTGTTTTCCATGTTGCTATTTTATTTCTAATTGCTTTATTTACATGTTCTCTCTCTTATTCTCATCTTCCAGAACTTAGTTCTTCCGTTTAAACATTCTCCATATTCATTTCTCATTCTCTTCCTTTTACCACTTTAATACACAAGTTTAAAGAACTGGATTTAATAACCCCAGTCTTCCTTAATATTCACTCATTTTTATTTATTTTTATTATTATTTATTATTTTACATTTGTTGACCGGGCTAGTCTAGCTGGATACATGTCCCTTTTCAGTAGAGGCCCAGGGAGATAAGCTCCAAGCAAAGTAAAATTACAGAAAACAATAGTTAAAAAATACAATACTTCAGATAAAATTACAATACTTAAAAAATACAATACTTAAAACATTTCTAAATTGCTATACATAGGAGAATTAACAATATTTGGAAAGAAAAAAAGAAAAAAATTATGTTTAAGAATAGAAATATAGAGTCGATGCATAGTTTAAGATACACACAAGTACAGGTAAACTCAAGGGTTTAATGTTATCATTTATAGGACAAAAAGGAGAAAAAGAAAAAGAAAAAGAAAAAGAAGGTTATAGAGGACAAAAAAGCACTGGCTAGTATACAGATGGCTTCTATAGAATCTTGTTGCAGAGAGGACATAGCACGGAAGGAAGGGGTATAGTAAGAAGAGAAAAATAGGAGGAAGAAGTAAGGTTCAGTCTTGTTTAGAACAGGGACAAAGCCAGAGGAATTTCTGATGTTCTTTGAGGTGTTTCTTGAAAAGAGACGTAAATGAGAGAGATGTGAGTGTCATAGGAAGCTTGTTCCAGATTTTGCCCACAACGTTAGTAAAAAGTGAGTCCCCAGCTTTATTATTAGATTTAATGTTTGAAATAAGTAACTTATTTGCAGAGCGAAGTGTTGCAAGATTTTTATATGGGGAGATCAGGTTAGTGAGGATTGGGGTATTAGTTGGGTGATGAAGAATTTTTTGTATGATCACCAGTTGATTATACAGTAGATGGTTTTGTAGTTCTGTCCATCCGAGTTGTTTAAGGTTGTGACAGTGGTGAGTTCTAAAAGGGTTGCCTGTGGCAAATCTGGCTATGTTGTTATAGCTAGTTTCAAGTTTGTTTAGATTGTGTTTTGATAGATTGATGTATATGGCAGAAGCATAGAATAGGGTAGAAATGAGGTGAGTCTGGGCAATAGAGGTTCTAGCTAGTGGTGTGAGGTAGGGTTTGATTCTATACAGGGAGCCTAGTTTTTTATTAACAGTTTGGATGGTATTATTGATATGGTCGTCATAGCTGAGTTTATTATCTATGGTTATGCCCAGGAGACGTGTGGTAGCTTTAGGGGAAATAGTAGTTCCATTGTTAGAGGTAATTGTAAAGTGGATTTCTGGTGATTTTTAGGTGGGAGCGAAAAGCAGCAATTTTGTTTTTTTTTGGAATTTAGGAGGAGGCAATGGTGGGTAAACCACTTTTCAACAATGTTAAATACTGTTTGAGTCATGGTCTGAAGAGAGGTTGATGACTTAGCAGTACAGATTAAAGTAGAGTCATCAGCGTATTGTATGCAGGTGGCTTTAGGAAAAACAGTGTTGAGATCATTAATAAAAATGGAAAATAGAAGAGGGCCTAGGATAGAGCCTTGAGGGATTCCTATGTTTACGGGTAGAGGTGTGGAGAGATTATTGTCCCAGAGTATTGCTTGTTGTTTATTTTCTAGATAGGATGTAAACCAACGTATTGCTAGTGGGTCGAGAGATTGGGCTTTCAGCACACTGATCAGTAAGTTGTGGTTCACCATATCAAAGGCTTTTGATAAATCAATGAATAGTGCCAAAGATAGGGAGTTATTATTTTGATTCCTGTTTATACAGTCAGTAAAAGTTAGCAGGATGGTAGTTGTGCTATGAAAGGGCCTAAAGCCGTGCTGGCAGTTGGCTAGTAAATTATTATGGAGCAGATGTTGAAGTAGTTGGTGGTGAATACATTTTTCCATTATTTTGGCCAGTGGGGAGAGTAATGCAATTGGTCAGAAATTAGAGATATCAGTGGATTTGTCTCCTTTATGTAAGGGGATAATTTGGGAGACTTTCCATATGGATGGTATGTTACCTTCTATGATTGTTCAGTTTATAAGGATGGATACGGGGGTATGCAATGACTGGCTGCTATTTGGAGATATTCAGCTGGCAGGTGGTCAGCAGAAGGGGTGCAAGGTTTGAGTTTTTGAAGGAGTTTGTAGATAAAGGATGTGGGGACGGGTTGTATATGGAAGGAGGGCACTGAGCGGTTTGTATTTTGGAAAGTGCTGGGAGAAATGGGAGGTAGTGTCTTTGCAAGAGTTTGAATTGTTTCCGTGAAGTAATTGTTGAAGGCATCAGCTATTTGCAAAGGATTATTGTGGGGAATTGAAGATGGGGCTGGAGTTTTGGTATGTCCTGGTTGGAGAAGTTTATTAATGCATGACCAGAACTTTTGAGGGTTTTTTGGGTGAGATTGTTGAAGGTGAAAATAAAATTTTTTTTTTGTCTAGGAAAATGTCTTTTTTGGTAGCATTTCTTAGCTGTTTAAAGAATATGTGGTCTGCAGAGCTCTTAGTGGCTCTCCATTTGGCCCAATTTTTGTTCCTTAGGAATATTTTTTTACTGGTTTGTTTTGTGAGCCATGGTCCTAACTCGGGAAGAGCGTGGGGGGTCATGGAGATCTAGGATTTGTAGGAATTTAGTATTAAAGTAGGAAACAGCTTCATCTAGTTTGAGTTGTTTCAGTGGTAACCAGTTGCAGGCCTTTAGTTCACTTTGAAAGCTCTCTGCTTGAAAGTGTTTCTTTGAGCGATAGGATATAAAAGTGTTATTTTTAGGACTATGAGCCTTTTGCTTTGTTATATGGGTTAGAACATGGTCACTAATGTCATCTGGAAGCATTCCTGTTGTATAGGTTTCAAGATGACTATTTATAAGGATCCAGTCAAGGATGGTTTCTTTATTATTAGGTTTGTGGATTCTTGTGGGGGTGTTTATTATTTGAGAGAAGCCATAAAGATTAATATGGGTGTTAGGATTGGGGGAGCTACAAGTAGTCCAGTCGATGTTAAAATCACCAAGTACAATTGTTTCTTGAGGTAGAAGGGTGGAAAGGCTACTAAGAATGTTTTCCTGAGTGTTAATATTATTTCCTGGAGGAATGTAGGTACAAATGATATAAATAGATTTAGATTTATTAACCTGGAGTTTGGTGGTAAGGGTTTCTGCATTGTTATTAGATGGTGGTAACACATTATAGGATGAGAGTAGAAGTTCAGATTTATACAAGATAGCTACACCCCCACCGTTCTTAGAAGTGCGGTCACATCTAACGATGTTATATCCAGGTGGGGTTATTTCTAGGTCATTTGTAGAGGGTTTCAACCAAGTTTCTGTAAGGCAAAGGATATCAAATGCATGCACTTGTAAAAGAGCGTGCAATTGACTGAGTTTATTGTTAATGCTACGGACATTAAGTTGAGCTATTCTGAGAGAGTTAACTAATTGTATAGAGGTAGAAACACCATTAGATGTTTGTTTTTGTGGGTTATTGTAGATAAGTGGAATTGGGCCAGGATTAGGATGGATATCTCCATCTAATAGAAGTTGAGTGGGATGTTTTAGTAAAGTATTTATGCTTTTAAAGTCCTTGGGTAAGCTTGTCTTACTATATAGAAGTAAGTGACATGGGAAGATCTATGAAATCTGGGGAGTAGGTAAACTGAAGTAGAGGTTACATTGCTATGAGAGAGGGAGCTTGGGTGTGTGATTGATAGAATTTGTTGGTGGGGAGGTACATTATTAATTAGAGAGAAAGTTCGTAGACGGTTAGAGCATAGGGTAATGCTAGGAAAATTAATGAAGAAGTAATAATAAGATATTTTTTCAGGTTAGAGTTCTGTAAGAAGATCATTTTAGATAATAGGGTTGTGAGGTTATGTAAAATGTTAGATCAAGTAAAAATATGAGATAAGGTATGGTAGAAAAGATAAGGGTGGCTAAAGGGGGAGGTAGCAGAGAAGACAGAGGTAGAGTAGGGGGTTAATTGTCTTCTTGCAGTAGGGAGGAGAAGATTAAGGAGAAAGTTGGCAATGGGAGGGATAGATAATTGGTAGTGTGAGATGATAGGCTAAGTAGTGCAGTGGGTGTGGCTAAGGATGTGTAAGTGTAACAGCACTGGGGGGTGGGTGGGAATTGGGGGTAGGGTATGGGGAGCGGAGTGAGCCCGTAGGGCGAACGGAGCGGGTCAGAGCAAGTAGTGGAGGAATCAGCAGAGACAATCAGTGAGCACCAGAACCCCAGAGTGAGACAGTGGAGCAGGTAAGTAGCTGCTAGGAGAGCAGGTAAGGTGTAGGTGAGAGGATAGTAAAGAGGGGAAACTAGAAAGAATTAAGTCTATAGTTGGTAGAGGATAAGAAAAGTACGGACTAGGAACAGAGGAGTAGTAGTAGGGGGAGAAGTCAGGCAACAGGGCAAGGGATGAGAGATAGAAGAAAAGGAATGCTGTGAGCTGAGACTAGGAAAATAAGGGGAGTGAGTAAGGGCACGAAGGCTAGAGTACACTGCCACCTAGTGGGCAGAAAATAAATTACAGCAGGTAACCAGGAAAAGAATAAGTAGGTGGGGAAGGATAAGGTAAGTAGCGAGGGAAAAATCTATCAGGAGATTTTAGTCAGGGAGAGGAGTCTGGCTGCTGGTTTTCCTGACTCAGAGGCTAAATTACTTTACAAGATGAATTACAAGACAAATAAAATGGATTAGCCTACAATATGGGTCAATAGTGAAACATACTTAGTAAGTCCGGTACAGACAGAAAGCACAGAGGCAGCAGAAAAAAAGGATGGTCCAATTTGGCAAGGCTTGAGGTGGATCAGGGGTCCTTAGAAGCCAGGCAGGTCCCTTAATGCAAGGTAGTGGATAGATTGTTAGTAAGTCTGGTACAGACAGCTGAAAGCACAGGGGCAGCAGAAAAAAAGGATGGTCCAATTTGGCAAGGCTTGAGGTGGATCAGGGGTCCTTAGAAGCCAGGCAGGTCCCTTAATGCAAGGTAGTTGATAGATTGTTAGTAAGTCCGGTACAGACAGGTGAAAGCACAGGGGCAGCAGAAAAAAAAGGATGGTCCAGTTTGGCAAGGCTCGAGGTGGATCAGGGGTCCTTAGAAGCCAGGCAGGTCCCTTAATGCAAGGTAGTGGATAGATTGAGTTGTTAGCGTACCTCTAGGTTCAAGGACACACAGCAGCCAAGGAAAAGTGTAGATAGTAAAGGAAGGTGCCACAAAGGCTTTCCCTTTATATACCGTCAGGGCAGGAAATGAGGTGAGAAGTGGGAGGGGGCAGCAAAACAGAGGGGGCAGGTAGATAAGGGAGGGACTAAATGACCCTCCTAAGTAGGAATATTAAGGTCCAGGTAAAAGTGAAGGTAGTAAGAGATAGCAGAGCAAGTAGTGGAGGAATCAGCAGAGACAATCAGTGAGCAACAGAACCCCAGAGAGAGACAGTGGAGCAGGTAAGTAGGTGCTAGGAGAGCAGGTAAGGTGTAGGAGAGAGGATAGTAAGGAGGGGAAACTAGAAAGAATTAAGTCTATAGTTGGTAGAGGATGAGAAAAGTACGGACTAGGAACAGAGAAGGAGTAGTAGGGGGAGAAGTCAGGCAACAGGGCAAGGGATGAGAGATAGAAGAAAAGGAATGCAGTGAGCTGAGACTAGGAAAATAAGGGGAGTGAGTAAGGGCACGAAGGCTAGAGTGCACTGCTGCCTAGTGGGCAGAAAATAAATTACAGCAGGTAACCAGGAAAAGAATAAGTAGGTGGGGAAGGATAAGGTAAGTAGCGAGGGAAAAATCTATCAGGAGATTTTAGTCAGGGAGAGGAGTCTGGCTGCTGGTTTTCCTGACTCAGAGGCTAAATTACTTTACAGGTTGAATTACAAGACAAATAAAATGGATTAGCCTACAATATGGGTCAATAGTGAAACATACTTAGTAAGTCCGGTACAGACAGGTGAAAGCACAAGGGCAGCTGAAAAAAAGGATGGTCCAATTTGGCAAGGCTTGAGGTGGATCAGGGGTCCTTAGAAGCCAGGCAGGTCTCTTAATGCAAGGTAGTGGATAGATTGAGTTTTTAGCGTACCTCTAGGTTCAAGGACACGCAGCAGCCAGGGAAAAGACTCATATACAATACATCTCCTTTCACTGGGTTTAATCTTGAACTGCATGTAAAAGTAAACATTAACTACACTACTTGCTTTTCAGATTTTTTTTTCTGGGATCATACATTATATTATACATTTACATTCTAGATTATTTTCCATTAATTACAGAATTTACCTGATAATTTTTTCCTGAATGCTAATCTATACATCATCCATAAAAGTCACTTTTAATTTCTTTCACCAAACATCCCTATCATAACATTTTTTACAAATTTTATTTCTAGCAAAGATGATTCATTCATTGAACCCCCCTCCCCACCAATTTTCACATCAACCAAACCCTTACTTTCATCTTTATTCATGGTCACTCAGTTTTCCTTCAAACATAGATTCAAAGTAAACACCTCCTTCATCCATACTTACCTTCCCTGGTAAGCTCAGACCATAAAACAGTCTCCTTTGAAGTAAAAATAAAACCTGGACCTTCAGCTAAACCCAGAATATTCAGAAACTATTCTAAGGCTAACCTCTTGCTATTAAGTGAGAACCTGGCAAAATTTCAAGCCACTATAAACTCTGAGAGCACTTTTGCCTATGCAGAACTGTTCACAGAAACCCTGTACAAGCATGTTAACAGCTGTACCCACCAGGAAGAAGTACAAAACTAAAAAGAAAACAAGCCACACTAGTGGAATCACAAAATCAGTTGGGGAGGGTGGCCTAATGGTTAAGGTGTTTGCCTTACAAACTCAAGGTGCAGGGTTTGAGTCTCACAAGGCATAATTGACTAGGCTTAAAATGGCTTGCAAGGGCAGTTAGCTTAGTACTAATTTATGAACCTATGTATAACAGAAGGAAGAAAATCATGGCAAAAATTAGGTGCAGGATAAAAGCACTTTTGTTAAATTAAACAACTTAGAGGATAAAGTCTACCAAAGCCAAATTCGAGCTAAGTTTGGCCTCCCAGGCCAAAGACAACCACAAAGCATGCTTCACCTATGTCCACAACCTCAAAGGGAATACACAAATGTGTGCAGACCTCATTGTAAATGGAGTCACCTATACTGAGCCAGAACATATAGCAAACCTCCTGGCTGATAAATTCAGCTCCAACTTTACTCCTCTCTCCCCCTCAACTTTCCCTTAGGAAATGTCATCAAATACAACTCCCCCTACTATCACTAGGGAACAGGTCCTTAATGCTCTAAGACCAAAAACACTGCATCAATGGGCCCAGACAACATCCCAGGATGCCTTCTAAATAGCATGAAAGTATCAGGGCCTCTGGAATTACTATTTAACTGTAGCTTCCAAACAGGCTTCGTACCTTATGAATGGAGAAAGGCAACAGTCATCCCTCTGCACAAAGGTGGGCCATCTACAAACCCATAAGTCTCACTAGTCATATATAAATCTGTGGAAAGAATTATCATGGAGATGTTCAATAGAGGTATAGCAAACCTCCAGACACTGGACCCAACTAGTTTGGTTTCATAAAGGGCAAATCATGCCTACTCAACCTGGTGGACTTCTTTGACAAGGTCAACAAAGAGATGGATGAGGGCAAAATTGTTCAGACTGCCTAACTTGACCTGGCCAAGGCATATGACAATACCCCACTCAGGCATTGTTGACAAACTCAAGAGGTTAACTACAGACCTGTATGGCACCTGGTATATAGCCAACTGGCTAACAGACAGGACCCAGGAAGCTAGAATTGGGGAGTCCGCTACAATGGGGCCGGTCACAAGTGGCGTCCCTCAGGGATTAGTCCTTGGACCGCTCCTTTTTGGCCTTTACTGCTCAGAAGTAAAGGCCAATGTCAGTGGTCTCTGGCTGACTAAATTTGCAGATGATTGCAAATTAGGAGCGGTCATTGAATCTCTCTCACACAAATATTCTCCAGGAGGGGCTGACACAAACAATGTGTCAGAGTCATGGACTAAAACTAAATGCCAAGAAATGCATAATAGTATCCTTTGGGAAGTCATCCATTCCTGGTAACTATCATATTGACAACACACCCCTTAGAGTTGACCCAGTAGACAGGGACTTAGGGACACACAGATAGTAATCTAGCCATTGATCATCACATATCTACAGTGGTGAGGAAATAATTTTTGGTTGCACAACGTATAAACAAAGGCGTGCCATCCAAGTCCAAGGAAGTCATTGTTCTACTGTATTCAACATTCATCATACCTATCATTGAGTATAATGCCCCCTTTGGTATGCATCTAACCAAGTATATCCAACAACTGGAACGTCTAACACAGAGGTTCCTCACTAAAAATACATGGCACAACTAATATGTCCAATGCAGACCACCTCAAGGCCCTATCCCTGTATTTTGTCTCCTACAGGCTTTTGAGGGGAGATCTATGCCTGGCATACAGGGCATTGTCAGACCCCAGTCTGGTGGACCGCCTGCATATCCACAAAACAAACAGTACCAGAATTATCCATTCTAAAGACTTAAACCTTGCCTGTGATATAAATAGGACCTGCTGGAGAGATAGGTATGTATCTCAGAGACTACCACGTCTATGGAACAGGCTCCCCATCCATGTGAAGCAGAGCTCCTCCCTAATGCAATTCAAGTGCAACTTGGACAATTGGATGGGAAACCGAAAATTCATTCCTGGTTTGGCACCTATGTCTCTAATGGACACAGGTAACCTGTAAATGGTTCATCTCCCAGGCCCATGATTACACTTATCAAGGGTATCAGAACTCATCAGAGATTTGGGATGCATGGCTAGGCTTAAAAAGGCATTTGTGGTGATTAGCCTGGTAAACACCTATGAACCTATAACTTAGTTTTTAGCAACTAGATTGTCTTTCATTGTATAAGTTATTTCACTATCACATTCATTACCAATGCAAAAAGCCCACTCATGGGACATCCTTGGCTTGTACCACACTTCACACATTTCTTTACTCAGCCACCCATTCACCAACACTTACTCTACTATTTTGATATATGTACATACACACACTCCTAATTATACTACCTATTCCATAGTTCTCCATAACATCCCACAAAGCATCACTTCTTACTGTTTCAAATGTCTTGCTAATGTCACCCACTAAGTTTCACATCCTCCTTTTTACTTGTACCCACAATTTCTCATTACCCATAACAATTTTTGACATCCCTTCCCTTTTACACCATATACACTTTCTTCCCTAATATCTCCTCACCCCTTTCATTCTCCGTTGTATTATTCTCATAAAAATGTTATCTGTTTAGTATGAAGGGTCTCCATTTTCCCCCGTTCTTTCACCCACACACATTATAATATCCCACTACATGACACTTCATAAACAAACCCTTCTGTCAGTACTTTTACATAATACCCTCTTTGCCAGTTCATTACTTTCTTGTACATTCCATATCAGATACCACCTGGTGCTGACAGTGAATCAACCTTTATTTTCCCCAAGTACGTCATCCAATTCACTAATAGCAATTTTTCAAATTCAACTCATTCTGGATTTTTAACTTATTTTCCTTCTTTTTATTCATAAACGTTTTACACATGCTGTACTATAACTGTTTGTGTTCTTTTTACCTCATCTTTTACAGTTTTCATTTCCCTCATTACACTAATATCCTTTATTAGTTTGCCCAAATCTACAAATACCGCCTTCCTTCTCTCTTGTAAATATCGCTAAGCAATGTCTTTTTTTCTCAATTTCTTGAATACATTGTATTTTTCCATACCAATATTCTCTTGTATCCTCCATATTCTCCAATGCATTTCTTGAATACATTGTATTTTTCCATACCAATATTCTCTTGTATCCTCCATATTCTCCAATGCATTTCTTGAATACATTGTATTTTTTCATACCAATATTCTCTTGTATCCTCCATATTCTCCAATGCATTTAATGCATTTCTTGACATTTTCCCAGACTTCACTTTCTCTTCCTTTCCTGCAACACATCAACCTGCCATTGAAAAAAAACAGCAAGAAAAAACAAGCCAAGCCAGAGTTTTCACCGTCTGATACTTTAAATCTCGAGTAATGGAAGTCCACGTGATATATGCCTTTAAGGACAAAGTGTTTCAGCTACATGGCTTCTGAAAAAAGTCATGGGCATTAGCTTTTATGGCTACATTCAAGCCAATAAAGCAAGACCCAACAAGCTGTGGACATGCATGTTTCAAGCCTTTTTATGGACATCAGCATAGCATAAGTGGACAGTTTGCCTAAAAGAAGAGTTGTGTAAAATATTACCATAACCATGGAGGTCTCTCTCTTCCATATTGCAATATTCTTAGTGGGGGGTTCCCTGCCTCAGGTGACCCAAGGGTCGGCTCCTATACAAAAGCTTAAGCCTGGTTGCTGTAGGTGAGTGGGACGTCACACATAGGGCCATAAACCAGGGACCTTAAATGTGTGACTTCTGCACACACAGACATCAGAACTTGAAGGCCCAGTCAGACAGTCCCAAAGAGTGACAAGTGATGTTAGAAGTGTTAAGTGTTATATGCTGGCTTACTCTGCTCTTGGTCTAGAGTAGAGCTTCCTAGTGTCCAACAGATAAGCCCATAGGCCAAAAAAAACTAGAGGGTTAGAGGGAGGGAAGGAATACTGCAACATGGAAGAGAAGGACATCTATGTTTATGGTATATACAACTATTCTATGTCCTTCTATTCCTATGTTGCAGTATTCTTAGTGTGGAAGAGTACCACAGCTTAAACAGAGGGAAGGGTGGAGGTAGAAGTGGAAGATTTCAGAAAACCCTGCAGGTCTGCCCTAGCAAAACCTGCCCTGGTTTTGGAGACGTGGTCCAATTTGTAGTGTTTGGTGAATTGTGGGCCAGGTGGCTGCTTCCAGAATGGATGGTGTGTCCAGCTCTTTGAGGAAGGCTTTGGAAGAACCCATGCCTCTGGTAGAGTGAGCTCTCATCCCCTGGGATAAGTGCTTGCCATGGTGAGTAGCAGAAGGAAATTGATTTTCTAATCCAACAAGAAATTGCTTGGAGACTGCCTTGCTCTGGGGTAGAAGGAAACAAATAGTTAGATTTTCTGAAGCACTTAGTTTTGTCTAGGTAGAATCTAACTTGCCTGTGTACATCCAGGGAATGGAGAATCCTCTCAATATTGTTAGTCGGAGAGGGGAAGAAGGTAGGTAGGTAAATGGTTTAAGGACAGTTCGTTGACCACTTTAGGCATGAGGGAATGGTTAGTGTGTAGGGTCACCCTATCCTTGTGGAATGTGGTGTAGGGGGGGTAGGCCTTAGGGCCTGTAACTCTGACACTCTCCTAGCGGAAGTTATGGCCACCAGCAGGACAGTCTTCCATGTCTACATTTGGAGCATAACCATGCTAGCTGGCTCAAATGGGGCCAGTGTTCGTTTTTCCAGAAAAAAAGTTTAGGTCCCAGGGTGGTGGGATTGGTTTTCTAGGTGGTCTGATGTGTAAGACCTTTCTCAGGAAAAGTTTTACATCCAGGTTGGATAGCAAAGGGGAATCTAGAGGTAGGCAGGCTGAAAGGTGGACTTTCACTAAAGAGTAGGAAAGGCCATCCCTTAAGGAGTTCACACACACACACAGGTAAAGTCTTGGGATGGGTCTGCCTGTCTGGGTTCCTTGTCTTTATTGACACCATTTGGAAAATCTCCAGGTTTCCTCATCTCCCTCAGGACAGTAAGCACGCCCTCAGAGTAGTGATGTCTGAAAGGGATTAGAAGTTCATCACCCAGAGTGTTAGGCCTAACATCTGTTGGTGAGGGTGAAGTAGATTTCCCTTTTGTTGTGCGAGTAGGACCACCTTTTGGGGTACCTTGTGGTGAATGCCCTTGGTTAATGAGAGAGGTAGGGGGAACCAGTGTTGCCTTGGCCAGTAGAGAGTCACCAGCAAGATTTTTGGTTTGTCCTTCCTGATTTTCAATAGGACTTTTTGGATTAGTGGGAAGGGTGGAAAAGCATATAGAAACAGTCCCTTCCATGAAATGTTGAAGGCATCCACCCTCCAGGCAAGTGGAGAGTGAGCCTTAGTGCAGAATTTGTTCAACTGTCTGTTCTGGGGGGCAAACAGATCCACTTGAGGTGTGCCCCACCGGTGGATTATGTCTAGAAAGGTCTCCTTGTTCAACATCCACTCGTACTGTAGGAAGGATGTTCTGCTGAGAATATCCGCCTGTTTTTTGTCTTGAGAGGGGATTTATGAGGCCTGCAGGTTCAAGTTGTGCCTGGAGGAGAGGTCCCAAACTTGCATAGTTATCCTGCATAGGAGGTAAGCTCTGGTCCCTCATTGCTTGTTGTGATGTCACAATACTGTGGTGTTGTCTGTGAATATTTGAAGGGGGGGTCCAGTCGGAGAATAGGAAGAAAAGCCTCCAAAGCCAGAAGGACTGCATTCATTCCCCTCACACTGACATGCTTCTTTTGAAGGGTGAGATCTCATTCCTCCTGTACCCTGAAACCTTTGCAGGTGGCTCCCCACCCTAGGTCAGATGCATCTGTATGCATTAGTTGGGTTGGGGAGGGCATTTGAAGTGGCAGTCCCACGTTGTAAAGGATTTGTTGAATCCACCACCTTAGCTCTGTTTTGAGGCACAGTAGAAACAGAATTTGTTGCTCTAGGGAGTGTTGGTGTTGTGGCCACACATCTTTCAGGTACCATTGGAATTTTAGCATGTGCATTCTTGTTCATAGGTTCATACTAGGCTATCTGCCCTAGGGCATTTATAAGCTTAGCCAGAGTTGTGTGGCTTTCACCACCCCTTAGGTTGAAGAATACTATACCCATTAGTTTGCCGTGCCTCTGTCCAGCAGTGATACAGAGATGATCCCCGGGGTAAACCTACGATCTCCCATCCACTGGTCAAGATTCCTCTTGAACAGAGCCAGCGAGGTGCTCTGTCTCACATGGACCAGGATTCTGTTCCACAGCATAGGGAGTCTCTGGGTGATGAATCTGTCCCTCCAGCACGTCCTATTTATATCCGTGTTGAGGTTTAAGTCTCTTGCTCTTGTGGCTCTGGTGGATTTGGATTTTTTGAGGTGGAGCATGTCCATTAATTCCGGGTTGGACATGGCCTTGTATGTCAGGCACAGGTCACCTCTGAGCAGATGGTATGTGACTGAATAGAGCTGGAGTTTCTTCAGTCAGGCAGCATATGGCATATTTTTGAGCCCCTTTATCCTTTTGGTGAGGAACTTTTGGGGTCTTTACAATTGCTGCAGGTGTCGGGTAAGATACATTCCGAATGGGGCATTGTACTCAATCATTGGTCTGATAAGTGAAGAGTACAGGGGAACAATGACCTCCCTTGATCTGGATGTGAATCCCTTCATAATCAGGTGGGTAATGCAGAAGGTCCTCCTAACCACTTTGGCAATGTGAGTGTCAAAAGAAAGGTTACTGTCAACTTGGGTCCCCAGGTCCCTGATAACCTCTTCTGTGCTTAATGGATTGCCACCTATGTGGTAACTTGGGGTTACCTTGTTTTTACCAAAGGGTATGACTATACATTTTTTGGCGTTTAGCTTAAGGCCATGGCTCTGGCACCAGTTATCCATTTCTATGAGACCTCTCTGAAGGATATCTGTGTCTGATGGATTTTCAACTATGGCGCCCAGTTTGCAGTCATCTGCAAACTTTGTCAGCCACAATCCTTCTATGTTTGCCTGCACTTCTGAAAAGTAGATGCCGAACAAGGGGCCCAGGACTGAGCCCTGTGGGACACCGCCAGACCGGCTTGAGTCTGACATGGCACCAGCAACTCTAACCCTGTGGGTTCTGTCCTTGAGCCAGTTTGCAACCCATCTTGTGACATATGGGTTTACATTTAAGCTGGTGAGCTTTTCTATGATACCCGAGTGGGGTATTGTGTCGAAAGCTTTTGCAAGGTCAAGGTAGGCTGTGTGAACTGCCTTACCCTCATCAATGGCCTTGGTGACTGTTTCAAAAAAGTCGACCAAGTTCAAGAGGCATGATCTGCCCTTGACAAAGCCGAATTGGGTAGGATCCAATGTCTGTAGGTCCCCTATGTCTTTATTTATGAGTTCCATTATGATCTCCATAGCTTTACAGACCAGGCTTGTTAAGCTTATGGGGCGATAATTACCAGGGTCCGTAGAAGCACCGCCTTTGTGGAGTGGGACCACAGTTGCCGTACGCCACTCTTTGGGTACGTATCCTGTGGTAAGGCTAAGATTAAACAGCATCCTTATGTGTGGGTTTAGTTCCTCATTGAGTTTGTGTAGCAAACAGCTGGGGACACCATCCGGTCCCATTGATGCTGTGTTTTTAGCTTTAGAGAGAGCAGCTCTCACCTGAGCATTTGAGATGATTGGGAGGCTACACTCTGCTGGGATAGATATTTCTCCTTTTGGGGGGGGGAGAAATTTTCACTGAACCTGTCTGCCAGTATGTTTGCAATGTCTGTGGGTTCAGTGATTTTTGTATCATTTTGGACTAATTCTGAGCATATCTGGGAGTGTCCACCCAGATTTCTAACATAGCTAAAGAAGGCCTTATGATTGTCTTTTGAGTCCATGGCGATTTTTCTCTCAAAGTTGATCTTGGATGATTTTATGAGTGATCGTAGTTTTTTACTAGTATTGATCAGAGATGTCTTCCCTTTTAGGGATTTTGCTCTATCTTGTAGTAGCTTTCTCCTCTTGTTGTAAAGTTTGTTTATGGCTGGGGTCCACCAGATCGGGCGCTTGCCTTTGGTGGAAAGGGTCTTGATTTTATTTGGGATTGCTTGATCCATGCAATCCTGGAGGTGCTCGTAGAAAGCATTTGTAAGGGATTCAGCAGTGTGGGTTGTGGTTTCCAATGGCTCAGGGGCCTTGAAGGATACCACACCAGTCTTAAGAAGTGTGAAGTTGGCTTTTGAGAAGTTCTTTACTGTGGTCTTTTTTGTTGGGGGTGGGGGTGGGGGCGGGATGTGGATCTCCAGTGAGATTAGTTTATGGTCTGATCTCACCAATGAGGGATATACTTCCAGTGTGGAGCATTTTGTCCCCATGTTTGTGATGATCAGGTCTAGTATATTTTCACCTCTTGTGGGAATGGTGACAAGTTGTTCCATAGCATTTGAGTTTATGAACTCCAGGAACCTTTGGGCTAGGGTATTGGGGCTTGAGTAATGTTCCCATTCTATGTTTGGGTAGTTGAAGTCACCCAATATGATGGTGTTTGGAGAGACATTTATACTCTCCAGTGTCTTCAGGAAGGCTGTGTGGGGTTCCTGAGTTTGAGAGGGTGGCCTGTAACATGCTACAAACTGTAGAGCAGTTTTGCCTATGGTTAATTGCACCTGAATGGTCTCCGATGCTTCGTGAGATGTCACCTGCCTGGAGGTGTGGGTATCCTTGATGAATATGGATACACCCCCTCCTTTTGTGGTACGGTCCGGGTTTTGGGGCCGGAACGCATGATATGAGGTAAAACCTGATAGTGCCGGGGTGCTCTCGGGAGCCTTGAACCAGGTTTCAGTCACAGCACAGGCATCGATGTTCTCCATACTGAGGAGGGCTTCGAGGGCGTTCATCTTGAGATTTAGACTTCTGGCATTGAGCAGCATTACCCTTAGTTTTCTTCCATTATTGTTTTCTAGGGCGGTGGGTTTAGAATTTGAGCCTTGTCTAAAAAAGGCACTATGGGGGTGGCAAGAGCCTTTGCCAATATCCGGAAACCCAGGGGTGACAGGTGCAAGCCGTCCCTTGCGAATCAGCGTGGCTTGTCAAGCATGTCATTCCAGGCAGACAGACATCGGATCCCCTTAGAATGACACCAGAAATTAAGCCAATTATTAAAACTGATCATTTTGCCTTTGTATTGTGGCATCATAGATTCATAGATTCATAGATTAGTACTAAGCTAACTGCCCTTGCGAGCCATTTTAAGCCTAGCCAATTATCCTTTGTGAGACTCAAACCCTGCACCTTGTGTTTGTAAGGCAAACACCTTAACCATTAGGCCACCCTCCCAACTGATTCATTCTTGGTGAAGGTAGGATACTGCTCAGGGTCAGGGTCATACCAGCCTGGGCTACATAATCTGAGAGCTCCTTTATGTCTCTTTTCATGTAGTCCAGGGAGGTACGTCTCAGGTCATTCACACCGGCATGGACAATGACTGAGTCATACTTGTACTTGCTATGGAGTGACCTGAGTGCTTGTGTTATGTGGCGGATTCTAGCGCCCGACAGGCAGCTTACTGTGACCCTCTCCTTGTTCAGTCTGGTGAGTGGGACGCCAGTGTGTCTGACTATGGAGTCACCTATGACAAGTGTGTCTGGCATTGTGTTTGGCCTTAAGGGCTGTGACTGATTTGCACACTGACTTTGTGATCTATGTGTTGCTTGTGTTATGTCATGAGGTGGCAGTTGTTTGGGTGTCTGCTTTGGAGGCCTCTGCTGTTTTGGTAGATTTTTGATCAGTGCCTCCGAGTATGTCTTTGTGTGTTTATGTGTTTGATTTGTAGTTGTGATAGTTCTATGTGAGACTGGGTTTATGGTGTGTGTGGTTACCTTCTCCTCCTGTCTGGTTTTGCCAGTCCTGAGTTGAGAGAGCTCAGCCTCCAGTTTGGCTATATAGTTGCATCTCTCGCATGTATTTGTGTTTTGTGGGAGGAGGAGAGGGTTGTCTGTGTACATGAGGCAATTGTAACATTGCCTCAATATTCCCAGATTCACCAGCTGAGCAGGAGAAGATGCTAGCAACTGACCCTTTGACATGCTAGAAGAAATGAAAAAGTTTGCTGTGTAACTGAGTCAGAAAGGACCTATAGGGAAGTGGGTACTCAAGGGGGTTTTAAGCTAGTGAAGTACTTTGTATAATATAGAAGTGCTTTACCTGACTAAAAAATGCTTTAGAAACAAGTGCTGAGCTTTACAGATAGAGAAAAGACTGTTTAGATTACAAGTAGAGCAGTTCTAAGGGAAAAATGAAGAGCAGACTTTACAGAGCCAGAAATAGTTTAACCGGCGCTGCCCGATGGTGCTCTAGTGGCAACTCCACGCTAAATGCAGAAAAGGCAATAAGTCAGTAGTACAGGCTAGCACACTTTAGCTAAAGCGTCTTCTGTGTGGAGACATGCATGAATGGGCGTACCTTCGTTGAAGGTTGTGCG
The DNA here is from genome assembly GCF_019279795.1 of Protopterus annectens. NCBI lineage: Eukaryota > Metazoa > Chordata > Ceratodontiformes > Protopteridae > Protopterus > Protopterus annectens. The sequence continues at coordinate 1,724,078,999 of NC_056729.1, read as the reverse complement.
TCAGAGCTGGCAAATCGTCATGTAAAAATCTACTGCCAATTATTAGCGGACTGGAGTTCTGCTGTGGCGACCCCTAACCAGGAAAAGCTGAAAGACACAACAACATTCTTGTTAGGGGGAAGCATAGGGATGGTGGCTGCCATAAGCCCTAAGGAGTTACAGGAATTGTCTTGCAGATATCTGAGGAGCTAGTAAAAGGTTTTGGGAGTGACTGGAGAGTGACAGAACTTTGTCCTGGGGAAGGAAAGCCCACATAAGGTCTGTCCTAATCCTGCAGCCCAGAAAGATTTTGTCTTGCTGCGGGAGTGAGGAGGATTTGTTTAAGTTGAGGGCAAAACCCAGGTTTTGTAGAAGGGAGGTGATGAACCTAAGAGGATTTTGGAGGTATTCTGTTTCTGCTAGGAGAATGCCGTCTAGGTAGGAATAGATTTGGACACCTTTGGTCCTGCAGTAAGCAATTGCTGGGGCTAGGCATTTTGTGACTACCCTGGGTACAGTAGACAAACCAAAGGGCAAGGTTGTAAACTGAAAATGAGAGCAGGGCCCAGTATAACAGAAGAATTTTCTGTTGGAGGGTTTTATGTGAACATGTAGATAAGCCTCCTTTAGAGCGGCCATGTAGGCCTGGGCTGAGATTAAAGGGAGAAAAGGTTGAAGGGATAGCATCCTGAATGATGGTACTTTTAGGAATTATTTAGGAAGGATAAATCTAAAATTGGTCTCCAAGGCCCATCTTTTTTGGGGACCAGAAAGTCTTTAGAAAAAAACATTTCCTTCCTGCCCTGGAGGGACAGGTTCTATAGTTCCTAATTTTAGGAGGTCTAGCAGAATGTGAGGAAAGAGAGGGATTTGATTTTTTTGGGGGAAAGGGGGTGGGACCTGTGATGGGTTTTTCCTTCCAAAAAAGGAAGTATCCATTTTGAATAAGTCAGTACCCATTGGTCTGATGTAATGGTTTTCCAAAAGGGGAGGCAGGCTAACAAAGGTAGATGGGCAAGGCAGTCATGCATTGTTGGGTGTACTTCTATCCTGAAAAGGAAGATTTGGAGCAGGTTGTGAAGTAACTTGTCTGGAGTAGGCTTGCCTCCTGGATCCTCTCCTGTGCGGGGTAGAGGATGGGGTGCCAGAGGAAGGAGTTCTGCTGACAAAAGTCTTTGCAGGGTAATTCCTGTAGTACTTAGGAATAGGAGACACAAGCAAATGTTTGATGCCCTGGAGTTCCTTACTTTTATCCTGCAGGTTTTTAAAAAGTTGAGCAGATGGTTTGCCAAACAAGAGGTTATGGTCTAATGGGGTCCATGAGTTTAGATATGAAATCTTCTGGGAGTGGTTGGATGTGAAGCCAAGAGTATCTGCGGAGAACTGAAGCAGAAGCTGCAGACCAAGCAGAGGCCTCTGAAGCATCATAACTGCACCTAATGGCATGCCTGGCTACCTGAGAAGTCAGAGGCAGTTTAGATGCTATCTCAGTTATAGTACAGCAGTCAGGGGTGGCAGCCAAGAGACTGGAGGCTTGTGAAACTAGGTCCAAGCCATATTTTATCATGTGTGTTCCATAACTGACAGCTTGGAAGGTCAGGGTGGAGGAGGTGTACACTTGTCCCAGTCCTGTCCATGCTTTTGCTATCCGTTATCAGTGGGCAGAAGAGATGCTGAAGGAATCAGCCTGGATTGCTTGCCAGGGGACACAGCAATTACTGCAGGGTCTGCCAGGGGAGGCTTAACTAAGAATTTTTGGTAATCAGGCACTTTGTAAAACCTTGTATAACCACAGTTAGTAAAACAAAGCAAATATTCTCCACCACAAAATTGATCCAATTCCGTAAAGTGCAAAGGATGTATTCTAAAACACTGCTATTGACATAAAATACAGAATATAATCTCTAGCGCCTCGGCAAACTTGCCTTTAACAGAGTACGATTTTGTAACCATTCAAACTCACACTTTTATACTAAGATAAAACACACCCACTCAATTACATAATTAATTAAATAAAGAAACAGTATTATATATAAGAAACACTAAATACTATAAACACATTATTAAACACATAACTATTTACAATAAACGTTTCCACGTAAATTCATGATTTAGCCCTATAGGGCTCAATGTATTAAATTTTAAAATCAAACAAATTTCTTTTTTCCTTAATATGTATTTAATGTGTTGATCATTCAATATTCTCTTTCTTTTACACTATCTAACACTGTCACTTTCAATCCCTCTGGATTACCATTATGATATTTATTAAAATGCAGCGCTATGCTCTTTTATTCTACAGGCAAATGTTCTCTTAGTTTCTCCCACATAAAATTTATTGCACAGGCATTTCAAACCATATATAACTCTCTCCATTTTACAATTAAAGGTTCCATTTGTGTAAAATGGAACCCCATTAATTTTACCAAATTATTTTACTATATACTTACAAATACTGCATTTACCACAGGCTACAGTTCCCAATTTCTCAACTTGTTTCACCATTTGTACTTTTGGCATGTTAAATTTACTGTGGACTATAAAATCTTTTATACTTCTTCCTTTTCGATAAGAGAAACACATTTTCTTATCACATAAAAAATCCACCTCTCTTTTTACCACATCCCAACTATGTTTTACTTGTTCTACAATTATTTCCGATAATACGGAATAAGTGGAAACAAAATAAATGCATTCACTTTCCTTTACAGTACCTTTAACTTTCCCATGTCTTATATTTTTCTTAACCTTATTCAGGCTAGCTCTCAAATCCACTTCCTTATACCCTCTTGAACTGAATTTACCAAAACTTTGACTTAATTCCCTTTCTACTTGTATCGGATCATTACACAATCTTTTAATTCTATTAAATTCCATATATGGTATAGATTTGATAGTATGTGGAGGGTAAAAACTTTTGCCATGCAAAATGGATCCTATACCTTTAAATTTTCTGTATATACGAGAATTAAGATATTCCCCCGCTTGTCCTCGTAACACCACATCTAAATAATTGACTTCTCGTCCTATTTGTAAACCATCAAATCTAACTCCCACATTATTTTCTTCTATTTGATCTAAAAACATTTTAACTTGTTCTTGCCCTCCTTTACAAATAAATAATAGATCATCAATAAAACAAAAATATTTACACATATTTCTTAAAGAACTGATTATTGTATATACACACATTTTCAAAATAACACATGAAGATGTTTGCATAACTAGGGGCAAACGCTGCCCCCATTGCTGTACCTTGACGTTGTCTATACAAGTTGCCATTAAATTCAAACATATTATTAAGCACATTCTAATCAAATCCACTATAAATTCTACTACTGGACTCTCTCCCATGTAATATTTTATTGCCTGTACTCCATCTTGATGTTTAATGTTAGTATATAAACTAACTACATCAATAACCAAAAAATACATATTATGTTCCCAATGTATATGTTTTATTTTCTCTAATAAATCAAACACATCTCTAATGTAAGATGGCAGTTTAAATACTGTTGGTGATAAGTATTCATGTAAAAAACATAAAATATTCTGCATAAAACTGCTACTTGCTGACACTATGGGACGCCCTGGTGGATTATTTATACTTTTATGTATTTTAGGTATACAATAAAAACATGGCATTCTAGGATTTTTTATATTAAAATTTTTCTTTACATCCTTATATGAAAAATAGTGTAGTCTATATCCTTTGTCTATCATTTCCTTATATTCCTTTTGTGCTTCCTCATATTCTATCATGCTAATTTTTTGATAAACATCCTCCCTGTTTAAATGTGTGTAACACATTGTTAAATATTGTAAATAGTCTAAAACAACCAATTTCCCATCTTTATCAGATGGTTTAAATATTAATTCAGCCTTTTGGCTCAAATTCATTAAACATTTCCATTCTTCTTTTGTAAGATTATATTTAACTTCCTTTTTACTTTTAGTGAACTTTTGAAATTCCTTGTCCACATTGTGGGTAAGTGATTTATTAAAATATTTTATACTCTCATTCCTTTGTGGAGGCATAAAATCACTTTTTACTTTAACTCCACTGGTATCCAATTCACAATATGCATTTACACGTTCAGAATAACATGAATAAAAACTATCGTTCATACTATCATCCATACCAATCAATTCTTCACTTTTACTTTCATCCTGAAAAATACTAATCATTTCATCATTTTTAAAAAGATCCAATAAATTTAATTTGTGACCAAAGCAAAAAATATCGCCTTTCAGTTCATGTAGTCTAGGTAAAACTGTAGGTATATACTTTAACCCTTTATCCAACACATCTAACTCACAGTCAAATAGTTCATAGCCAGATAAATTGACTACATACTTACAGTCTGTTTGTTCCTTGTTTGTGTTAGATACATTAATCCCATTTACCCCTTTTAAATGTTCGCTGGTTAGTATAACCCTCTTTGTATTGTCCCTGTCCATTCCAACTCCATTTACGATTTGCCTGTGCCTCCCGAAAAGTGTTCATTCCACTACCAATCCCTGGTTTGGGGAGCATGGGAAACTCATCTATATCTGTTTCTCCTTCCGTCTGCGACAGCCCACTCTCTCCTGAGGTGAAACCTTGTCCTTCTCTTCCGGCGTTGTTTCTCTTTCATTCAAGACTGAACCTGCTGACGTTTAGCCTTCGGATTGGTCATCACTAAGAACGCTCGCTTGTTTTCATAATCACATAAATCTCGATACAATTTGTTCTTTTTACGCTCTATAACCTCTTGTTCAAACACTATTAACTGTTCATTAGTTTTAATGAGAAATTGCTGCATTTCATCATGTGTAACCTTATTTACAATGTCTTTACAAACTCCTTTAATTTCTTCTCTCAATTTTTGTTTTTTGACCATATCTCTTTCCGCTAATATACGCACCCATTCCAAGCTGCATCTATGGGCTGCTGCTACCCATCTATCATGAAACTGCTTGTCTTCCACTAAAGATAGGTCAAAAGGAGTGGAACGATTCTTAACAGCTCGTAACCCCCGAGGTGTAATCTCCAGCTCTTCATATCTTTAAAAGCTCTGTAAATTTAGAAACACTGACGTTTCTTTAAACAGCAATTTTTCAATATTAGCATACATGTCTCTAATTTCTGGTGTAACATAAAGTTCCATTTTTTTACCCACTTTGGAAAAGGGGTTTTGTTGCCATAATTTTTATTTTCATAATAACTTTGTAAAACTTGTCCGGTCTCTTAGGAGCAGGTGGCTGAGAGTCTGGATTCTTGGATGCAGAGGTGAAGGTATCCAGATAGGCAGGTAAGACAGGTGGGATTGCTGACAGGGAAGGTGATTCCACTTGGAGTTCAAAGTACCTCCTCTGGGTGTCAGCCATCTGGGAAATGTCCCATTTGAAGTATTCTTTCATCTTAGTAATAGTTTCCCCAGAGGTGATATCGTATGGTGGGGAGACCCTTCAATGGATTCCTCATCTGGGGAATAGTATTCCAGAGGGGAGGCAATTTGTGAGGCATAAGAAATAATCAGAAGATGAGTAGTAAGTTTCTAAATCTTCCTCTCCTTCTTGGGTAGTAGGCAAGGGGAAAGAAGTGGCAGAGCTTGTGGGCTTAAGAGCCATAAAATCCTGCATCAATAAATGATTGCCAGTCTGGAACTCTTTCAGAGGTAGGAGTCAGGTGTTTGTTTTTTTTGTTTTCTCTTAGAAGATGCAAGTCTGTGAGAAGACCTAGGTTCTGGGGCATGGGCTTCAAGTAATGGTGTCCTGGTCGGTCATCCAACTGTTTCGGGTTCCCCGTTGACAATTGGTAGGGATCGACGTCTGTGCTGTCTCAGAGGATGTGCAGGCTGTTACTTCTGAAACTGCTTCCTCGGTGGGAGCCCAAGTGGATGGTTCAATTGGATGTCCCTCAACCCCTAGAATGGAAGCTGGTGGGACATTCAATGGCAGGAGAAGCAACGGAGGTAGGCCTGGAACCTTTGGACTTTTTCTGTGGTGATTCAATCAGAAAGTACAGTTGTGTACACTTAGCATAAGTGTAGATGTTCGAGTGTATTCACTGCTGCAGTCATTACACATTTGGATTATCTGCTTGCAGTAGCCCTCAGTCGGCCTGATTAATAAAGTCTTGGGTCCTGCATCAGTTGCTGTCCCTTCTTCCATGATGTCAGATCGTCAGGGGTATAAAACATGCAGCCGACGGCATTACATCAGTTTTTCTTGCCCCAGATGTCATGTGCCCCCCTAATGGGAAGCAATTAAATCTATAAATACAAGGATACACCTCCAACAGAAAAACAAATACACCAAAAAGCTTTTAGAGCATAGAAAGTGAGAGTAGATGTATAGTCAAAGGAAGAAAAGGGGGCTGGAGGGAGGGTAATCAGGACTGCAACAGTGAATACACTCGAGCATCTACAGTTATGGTAAGTGTAAACAACTGTACTATGTTCTTCACGTTTCACTGTTGCAGTCATTACATTTGGGTAGATTCCCAAAGCTAAGGTTGGGAGGAGGAATTTAAATAGAATTAGGACCAGTTATAAGGCCCTGCAAGGCTGCAGTGGCAAAATCAGCCCTAGATTTAGAGAAAATTGGCAAATGATAATGCTTGGTGAAAGTATATGTACAGAACTCCAGGTAGCAGCTTCTAAGATGTCCCTAGTAGGGACGCCCCTGAGAAAGACTGTAGAGGTAGATGCAGCCCTGGTTGAATGGGGTCTGATGCCCTGTGGGATAGGTTTTCCATGGTGCTTATAGCAGAATTGAATGCAGTGGCCTATCCATTTTGAAATGGTTTGTTTTGAAATAGCTTTCCCCTCTGTCCCTGCAAAAAAATGCCACCAGTAGTTGTTCAGATTTCCTTTGAGGTTTAGTCCTGTCCAAGCAGAATCTAAGCTGTCTGTGCACATCTAAAGAGTGCAGTATCCGTTCCCCTTTGTTCTATGGGTTTGGAAAGAAGGTAGGCAAATGAATGGACTGATTAAGAGCCACACTGGATACCACCTTGGGCATGAAGGAGGGATTGGTTCTGAGGGACACCCTGTCCGCATGAAAGATGATGAAAGGTTCCACTGCCATAAGGGCCTGTAATTCAGATACCTTTCTTGCAGAAGTGATTGCCAAAAGGAAAGCTGTTTTCCAGGAAAGAAATTTTAAATCTGCAGTAGCAGCTGGCTCAAAAGGAGGAAGAGTGAGTTTCTCCAAGACAAAGTTAGATCCCAGGCTGGAGTTGGAGCTCTCCTGGGTGGCCTTAGATTTTTGGCCCTTCTGAGGAACTGCTTGATCAGTGGGTGAGAGAAGAGGGGAGGCTCTGTGCTGAAATGGCTGAGGCATGAATTTTGATGAAGGAAAAAGACAAGCCCTTATGAAGCATCTCAGTCAAGTATTGTAGAATCTGAGGTAACTTGGGCACTGCTGCATTCATTCTTGAGACTGGTTCCAAGCACAGAATATTTTCCATTTTGCAGCATAAGATTTTCTAGTACTAGGCCTCCTTGCCTCTAAAATGATATCCATCACTGGTTTACAGAGGGATGGTAAAGGAGAGATTAGGTAATTAGCCAGGCTGCTAGGTTCAAGGTTTGCAGCTGAGGTTGCAGAATCTGGTTCTCCTGCTGAGACAACAGGGAAGGAGTTTGAGGCAGGTGCCATGGAGCCAAGCATGACACACTGAGCAAGAGTGGGTACCAGTGTTGGCGAGGCCAGTCTGGTGCAATTAAAATCGTCCTTGGCTTGTCCTGTTTGATATTTAGTAGTACCTTGGAGAGCAGAGGCAGAGGAGGAAAGGCATGAACTGATAGGTTTTTCCAGCTGAAGGATAGAGCATCCACTTTCCAAGCTTGCTTCTGGGGAATCCTTTTGCAATATTTGTCCAGTTGATGGTTCTGGAGGGAGGCAAAACGGTCTATATCTGGGCTCCCCCATCTGCTTGTCAACATGTTGAAAATCCTTGGTTCCAGTTTCCACTCTTGTGGGTCCATGAGGTTTCTGCTTAGTCCATCTGCCAGTGTATTTAGTTTTCCTGGCAGGAATTGAGCTTGTAGATTCACTTGGTAGCTCAAGGCTGTGTTCCACAATGCCATGGCTAGTCTGCAGAGGGGGTAAGAATGTGCACCCTCCTGCTTGTTTATGTACCACATGACAGTGGTGTCCGTCTTTAGCGTTAGTTGTCCTGGAAGAATGTGGTCCTTGAAGGCTGTCAGAGCATTCTGTACAGCTAACATTTCCTTTTTATTTATGTGCAGGTGCATTTGAATTGGGTTCCATTTGTCCTGAATGCACTTCCCTGCCGGGTGAGCCCCCCATGCATATTCTGATGTGTCTGTTAAGATTTTTTTGGCAGGGGGTAATGTGAATGGTAGTCCCCTGTTTTGGTGGCAGGCCACTGCCCACCAAAGGAACTCTAGGCATAGGCATGGTATAATAGGAATCCTTGCTTCCAGATCCTGTGAATGTTGACACCATAGACTTTTGAGATACCATTGTAGTTTTCTCATATGCAGCCTTGCATATGGAATTAGAAGAATGCATGAGACAATGAACCCCAAGGCTTGCTTGCAGTATTTGCCTTGCAGATAGCTGGGTTTTTGTGGCCACTGGTTTGAAGTAAGTTGTCAAATGTATCCGTTTCTCTGGCGTGAGGAAGGCCATCTGGGAAGTTGTATTCAAGCTTGCTCCCAGGAATATAATTTGACAGGGTACCAGGTGGGATTTCTTTTCAATTTATGATGAACCCCAGACAAGTCAGTACCCTTTGAACAAAGGCCAGATGATTGAAAATAATGTCCTTGCTTTCAGCTTGAATTAGACAATCATCCAGGTATGGGTATATTTGAATATTTCTTTGCCTGCAAAATGCAATAACTGGAGCTAGGCACTTTGTGAATACCCTGGGCGCAGTAGATAAGCAAAGGGCAGTGCAGAGAACTGATAGTAGCCTGCTTTGAAGCGTAGGTATCTTCTGCAAGATTCCCTGATAGGGATGTGCAGGTATGCTTCTTTTAAGTCTAGTGTTGCCAACCATGCATCCTTGCCTAGCATTTATTTTATTTATTTTATTTTACATTTGTTGACCGGGCTGGTCCAACTGGATATATGTCCATTTTCAGCAGAGGCCCGGGGAGAAAAGCTCCAAGTGAAATACATTAAACATTGAGCATTAAAAACATTAATCATTAAAAGCATTAAACATTAAAAAAGTTACAAATATAGTTCAGAGAAAAAAAATATCATAATAGTATTTTTACAGTGTCTGCAATAAGCAAAATAAGAACATGAAAGGATAAAATTCAAATTCGAAATTGAAAAGTAAGTTTTTGAAAAGATTTGTAAGCAAGACACATGAGAGTTGTAGGAGCAGAATGCTAGCTAGTCAGGGTTAGAGCAGGGGCAGAGCCAGTGAGTTAGGAGGTGAGTTTTGTGTTTGGATTTGAAGCTGGGAAGAGAGGAGACAGCAGTGAGGTTGGAAGGAAGGGAGTTCCAGGCTTTTCCAATTGTGTTAGAGAACAAGGCATCACCTGCTAAGTTGTTGGACTTACAGGTAGATATTAGAAGTTTGTTAGAAGAACGCAGACTTTTGAGATTACAGTAAGGGCTAATGAGGGTAGTGAGTGTAGGGGTGTTGGTGGGTTTGTAGAGGATTTTATGGGCTAAAGAGAGCTGGTGAAATAAGATGAGATTTTACAGCTCTAGCCATCCCAATTGTTTTAAGTTTAGGCACTGCTGAGTTCTAAAGGTGGAGCCAGAGGCAAATCTGGCAATACTGTTGTAGGCAACAGTCAGTTTGGAGAGGTTAGTTTTGGACAGATATGTATAGATGGGGGAGGCGTAAAGTAGGGTAGAAATCAAATGGGTATGTGCTATGGAAGTTCCGGCTAGTGGTGTAAGAAATGGTTTAAGTTTAAACAAGGAGCCAGGTTTTCTGTTGACTAATTTTATTGTGCTGTTAATGTGAGAGTCAAAGCATAGGAAGCAGCTGGTGAAAAGTCAGCATTTTGAATTTTGGAATCACCAGAAAGGTGTTTAGAATAGAAAGGCCCAGGGTAGGACGCCATGTATTGCCTTTTCTGGGTACCATGAAAAGTCTTGAATAGAAACCTTGTCCCTTTTCCTCTTCTGGTACCAACTGAATAGCCCCCATGTTTGAGAGAGAGTACCTGATTTTGGGCCTCTGCCCACTGATTTGGGAGTAGATCTGGCCACCTGTTTGGTGTTGGTAACATGTGGAAGTGAAATCTGTATCCCTGGGACACTATATTTAAAACCCATTTGTCCTGGGTAATGAGTTCCCAGTTTTTGGCATGCAGACCAGTCTTTCCGCCTAAAGGAGCATTCAGTTGGGAAGTGCTTGGAAGTCTTAACAGCAAGTCACTGAGATGGTTTTCCATAAGGAGGAGTCTTACTGCTTCTAGGTTTGGGTACAAAACCCCCCCACTGCCTAGTCTTGTTTGTCCCTTGGGACTGAAACCCAGGGTTTCTGCTGTTTCTGGGTTTAGCTTGAGAAGACCTAGAGGGGGCTGGAAAGGACCAATTTTTAGAGGGCCAGTGCCTACTAAATTTAGGAGGCTGAAATTGTAAGAAATCTTTAACGGTCTGCTAGATTTAGCTTTATCTTCCATCTTTTTAAGAACTTCCTCAGCCTTGTTGCCAAACAGGCAGTCCTGATTTAAGGGAGCATCCAACAATTTAGCTTTAACATGATCAGGCAGATTGCTCCTTAAGCCAAGCATGCCTTCTGACCACAGACCCAGTAACAGCAGCCCTGCAAGAGGCCTCTAATGAATTAAATCCACATTGCAAAGTATGTTTTCCAACCTGTTCAGCAGAATGCATTAAATCCTGTAATTCTTTATTTTCAGCGCAGTCAGGAATTAACATAATTTTCTGTTTAAGCAATCCAATAACATGTTGTTGATACTTTAACATATGAAACTGGCAGTTTAAAGCCCTAATGGCCAAGGTTGCAGAAGTGTAATCCTTCTTACCCAATCTATCCAGCGCCCTGGAGTCTCTATCAGAAGGAGTAAAGTTTTTGGCAGTAGAGGCCTTAATGCCCTTGGGTCCCTGTGAAACAGTCTCTGGATCCGCAACAGGATTTTTAAACAGGAACTTGTGAGAATCAGGAACCCTGTAATATCTGTCAGGTTTTCTGGGAGCAGGATGCAAAGAATCAGGGGCCATACTAGATTCCAAAAAGGCATCATCAACAATGTCTAGTACAGGAGGTATAGCTAAAGGCCTATGCTGAGGCAAGAGTAAGGAGTCCCTAAGCCTCTTTTTCGAATCAGAAAAATCCTGGCTTTCCCAGTAGGAATGCTCCCTTAGTGTGCAAGATTTCACCAAAAGTAAAATCCTCTGAAGGGGAAGCAGAGGGAATAGAGTCCTCTGCATCAGAATCCTCATAAGTAGATAAGGGTGAATCTGAAAAATCAGAATCCTGTTCAGAGGATTCATAAACTTCAGTCCTAGGTCTCTTAGAAGTGTGAGGTTGGCTTCCCCTGATTAGATTTATAAGATCTTCAGCCATTTTTATCATTTGTTTTTTAGGCATAGAGGCCTGAGCATGCGGCCTGGGCGTCAGTTTCTTAGGCATGGTTCGAGATTTTGGCCGAAATGAAGGAGGTGTCGGTTTTATATGCAAGTCCATAGGCCTGAATAAACCCTCAGAAGCCAGTGCCTGCACAGCGGCTCTGGACCATCCAAGGTAGAGACATCCGCAGGTCCCACAGTTGAAGCATCTCACAGCATACCGGACTCTGAATGGGTCTCAGTAGAGGCCTGAGAGTCAGAAGTAGCGGGTATCTGGGGCTGTAAAAGCGCCTCACTGAGTACTGGCGACTGGCTTGGGAGAAGCATCATCGGCAGCTTTGGACCTCAGTGTCCTGTCTCTGTCTTTATCTTTGTGTTTTTTTGGAATCCCGGTAGTCAGAAGGCTAACCGACGACATTTCTGGATAATTAAACCAAGAACCGAAATATTTAGAAGGGAAAATATACCGACGATGGATAGTGCGCTGTTTAAATAAAGCACAAAGCCGACAGCAAGGCACATTGTGATCAGGGCCTAGGCAAGGAATACAGTACGAATTAAAATCTTTGTGAGGTATTTGCTTTTCACAAGTAATGCAATTATTAACTTTTACTGACATCGGTAAGGAGCAAGAAAAAGTTTCCCTAATGGGGAACTTAGCTTTAGTTGAAGACTTCGGTTCTGAAACTTGAAAACGAAAATTTCAGGAGTCGGCCGACCGGCACTTGCGAACTGCTTCTGCTATGGGCACCACACAGCAAGAAAGACTGGTGTAATGGTGTCAACTGCATATCTTACACCCCTGACGACCTGACGTCATGGAAGAAGGGGCAGCAACCGACGCAGGACCCAAGACTTTGTTAATCAGGCTGACTCAGGGCTACTGCAAGCAGATAACCCAAATGTAATGAATGCAACAGTGAAACACAAAGAACATCTGTACTATGTTCTTCGTGTTTCACTGTTGCAGTCATCACATTTTGGTTGCTTCCCAAAGCTAAGGAGGGGAGGAGGAAGTTAAAGAGCATTAGGGCCAGCTATTAAGCCCTGCAAGACTGCAGTGGCAAATCCAGCTCTGGATTTAGAAAAGATAGGCATGTGGTAATGCTTGGTGAAGGTATGTACAGAGCTCCAGGCAGCAGCTTCTAGGATGTCCCTGGTAGGGACTCCTCTGACAAATGCTGCAGAGGTAGATGTAGCCCTCATGGAATGTGATCTTATCCCCTGTGGGGTAGGTTTTCCACGGTGCTTGTAGCAGAAATGAATGCAATAGGCTATCCATTTGGAAATGGATTGCTTTGAAAAGGCCCACCCATCTTCCCCTGCAGCAAAGCCAACTAGCAGCTGTTAAGATTTTCCTGATAGATTCTATTTGGACAGGACTAAGCCTAAGATGTCTGTGCACGTCCAGAGAGGGCAGTATTTGTTCCCCTTTGTTTTGTGGATTAGGGAAAAAAGTAGGTAAATGAATGGACTGATTTAGGGCCATAGTAGACACCACCTTGGGTATAAAGGAAGGATTAGTCCTGAGGGAAACCCTTTCCGCATGGAAGATAATGAAGGGCTCCACTGCCATGAGGGCCTGTAATTTAGACACTCTTCTTGCTGAAGTGATGGCTAGAAGAAAGGCTGTTTTCCAAGAAAGGAATTTCAAGTCTGCTGTAGCAGCTGGCTCAAAGTGGGGGAAGAGTGAGCTTTTCCAATACAAAGTTAAGGTCCCAGGCTGGAGTGGGAGCTCACCTGGGGGTCAAATTTTTGGCCCCTCTAAGGAATTGTTTTAGCAAGGGGTAAGAAAATAGGGGTGGCTCAGTATTATAATGTGCTGAAATGGCAGAGGCATACATTTTAATTGACGAGAAGGATAGGCCCTTGTGGAGCATTTCTGTTAAGTACTCTAGAATATGAGGTAAGCTGGGCACCGTTGTATCCATCCCCTGAGCCTGGCTTCAGGAACAGTATCTTTTCCACTTTTCAGCATAGGATTTTCTAGTACTAGGCCTTCTTGCCTCCAGAATGACATCCAGCACCTGCTTACTGAGGGATGCTGGAGGAGAGCTCAAGGAATTAGCCAGGCTGCAAGGTTCAGGGTTTGAAGATGAGGGTGCAGAATCTGGCCCGCCTGCTTGGACAGCAGGGAAGGGGTCTGAGGCAGGTGCCACGGTTGTAGCAGTGTCATTCTGCGCAAGAGGGGGTACCAGTGATGGCATGGCCAGTCTGGTGCAATCAGTATTGTCCTTGGCTTGTCCTGTTTGATCTTTAGTAGAACCTTCGAGAGGAGAGGCAGAGGGGAAAAGGCATAAACCGAGAGGCTTTCCCAGGTAAAGGACAGGGCATCCACTTTCTAAGCTTGACTGTGGGGGGTTTTTGTGCAGAATTTGTCCAATTGGTAGTTCTGAGGAGAGGCAAACAGTTCTACCTCTGGAGTCCCCCATTTGTTCCTCAAGAGGTTGAATATTTTAGGTTCTAGTTTCCATTCGTGTGGGTCCATGAGATTTCTGCTTGTCGTCTGCCAGTGAATTTAGTTTGACTGTCAGGAACCGTGCTTGCAGGTGTACTTGGTAGCTTAAGGCTGTGCTCCACAGAGGCATAGCTAGTCTGCAGAGAGGGTACAAGTGGGTTCCCCCCTGCTTGTTTTTGTACCACATAACTGTGGTGTTGTCTGTCTTTACCAATAGTTGTCCTGGAAGAATACGGTCTTTGAAGGCTGTCAGAGCATTCTGTACAGCTAACATTTCTTTTTGATTGATATGCAGGTGCCTCTGTCTCAGTTTCCATTTGCCCTGAATGCACTGCCCTGCCATGTGAGCCCCCCCATGCATAGTCTGTGTCTATTCAGGTTTGGGCGGCAGGGGTTAGAGTGAAAGGGAGTCCCTTGTTGTGGTAGCATGCCTCTGCCCACCAAAAGAACTCTGTCTTCATACAAGGAATGATAGAAATCATTGTTTCCAGGTCCTAAGAATGTTGACACCATAGGCTTTTTAGATACCATTGGAGTTTCCTCATATGCAGTCTTGCATATGGAATTAGTAGAATTCAAGAGGCCATGAACCCCAGAGCTTGCAGTATTTTCCTTACAGATAGCTGGGTTTTGCAGCCAATAATTTGAAGTAGGATGTCAAACTTGTTTCTCCAGAGTAAGGAATGCCATCTGGGAAGTTGCATTCAAGCTTGTTTCTCCAGAATGAGGAATGCCATCTGGGAAGTTGCATTCAAGCTTGCTCCCAGGAATGCAATCTGTTGACAGGGTACTAGGTGAGATTTCTTTTCGTTGATGGTGTACCCCAGTGAGGTTAGAAGTTTCTTTACGAATGCCAGGTGTTGTAATAGCAAGTCCTGGCTTTCTGCCTGAATCAGACAATCATCCAAGTATGGATAAATTTGAATATTTCTCTGCCTGCAAAATGCAATGGCTTGAGCTAGACACTTTGTGAACACCCTGGGTGCAGTAGACAAGCCAAAGGGTAGTGCAGAGAACTGAAAGTGCATGGAGCCCATCCTGAAACATAGGTACTATCTGCAGGATCCAATTATTGGGATGTGCAGGTAAGCTACCTTTAAGTCTAGGGTTGCCAGCCAGGCATCCTTGGCTAGCATAGGAAGAAGCTGTTAAAGAGTTAGCATTTTGAATTTTGGAACCACCAGAAAGGTGTTGAGAATAAAGAGGTCCAAGATAGGAAGCCAGGAGTTGTCTTTTCTGGGTACCAGAAAAAGTCTTGAATAAAAACCTTGTCCCCTTTGCTCTGCTGGGACAGGTTGAATAGCCCTGATACTGAGAAGAGAGAGAGAACCTGCTGTTGGGCCTCTGCCCATTGATTTGGAGGAAGGTCTGGCCAACATTTGGGGTTGGTAGTGTGTGGAAGTGAATCTGTATCCTTGGTAAACTATGTTCAAAACCCATTTGTCCTAGGTAATGAGTTCCCAGTTATTTGCATGCAGAGCAAGCCTTCCTCCTAAGGGAGCAGGTAGTTGAGCAGGACTTGGAAGGGTTAAGGTTAAGTCATTGTGCCATTTTTCTGTAGGGGTTTGGCTTTACTACTCCCTGCTTTGGAAGTGGAAGCCCTCCACTGCTTAGATCTGTGCATAGCCTGAGACTGTAGCCTAGGTGGTCTGCTGTTCCTGGGTTTGGACTGAGAAGGCCTGGAAGGGACTGGAAAGGACCAGTTCTTTGAAGGACAATGCCTACTGAATCTGGGAGGCTGTACTTTTAGGAAATCTTTAACAGCTTGCATAGATTTAGCTTTTTCCTCCATCCCTTTGAGGACTTTTGTTGCCAAAAAGGTGGTCTTGGTTTAAGGGAGCATCCAGTAATTTAGCTTTAACATGATCTAGCAAGTTTTGTTCTTTAAGCTAAGTGTGCCTTCTAAGTACAGACACAGTGACAGCAGCCTTGTAAGATGCTTCTAAAGCGTCAAAACCACATTGCAAAGTATGTTTACCAACTTGTTCTGCAGAATGCATTAAATCTTGCAATTCGCAATTCTGTGTGTTCAGCAGTCAGGAATCAACATCATTTGCTGTTTAAGTAGTCCCATAATATGCTGCTGATACTTTAACATATGAAACTGGCAATTTAAAGCCCTAATGGCCAAAGTAGCAGAAGTGTACACCTTCTTACCCCATCTGTCTAAGGCTCTAGAATCTTTATCAGAAGTGGTAGGATTTTTGGAAGCAGTAGCTTTAATGCCTTTTGGTCCTTGGGAAATGGTCTCTAGATCCGCAAAAGGATTCCTGAAGAAGAACTTGTGAGAGTCTGGTACCTGTCAGGTTTTCTGGGAGCTGGAGGCAAAGTGTCTGGGGTAAGGCTAGATTCCAAGAATACATCATCTACAATGTCCAGAACAAGAGGGATAGCTAAAGGCCTGTGTTGAGGCAGGAGTAAGAATGTCCTAAGTCTCTTTTTGGACTCCAAGTAACCCTGGCTTTCCCAGCGGAAATGCTCCCTAAGGGTATGCAAGGTTTTATCGAAAGAAAAATCTTCTGGAGGGGAAGCAGAGGGAATGGAATCCTCTGCATCAGAATCCTCATAAGTAGATAAGGGCAAATCCAGGTAATCAGGAGCAGGAATATCAGATTCCTGATCAGAAGAATCAGAAAGAAAATCAGTTCTAGATCTCAGAGGGGGAAAGCTGGCTTCCCCTAATTAAGGTAATAAGGTCTTCAGCCATTTTAAGCATTTGTTTTTGAGGCATATGGGCCTGAGCCTGCGGTTTCGTCATCGGTTTTCTAGGCAAAGTGAGAGTTTTTGGCCTGGATGTAAATGATGGCGTCGGTTTAATATGAATGTCTGTAGGCCTGAATACACCCTCAGAATCGGGTGCCTGCACAGCAGCTCCAGACCCATTAAAGGTAGAGACATCCGCAGGTTCCATAGTTGAAGCATCTCGCGGCATACCGGACTCCGAATGGGTCTCAGTAGAGGCCTGTAAATCGGAAGTTGTGGGTATCAAGGACTGCAAAAGCACCTCACTGAGTACCGGTGGACTGGCGACTAGCTTAATGGAAGCATCGTCGGCAGTTTTGGACCTGTGTGGTCTGTCTTTTTCAGAAGATCGGTAGTCGGACGGCTTAACGAAGCCATTTCGGAGTACGAAGATAGAGTATGAAAGTAATTGGCTGCAAATATAGTCCGACGAATAGTTCGGGCATTGAACAAGGCACAAAACCGACAGGGAGGAACATAGTGGTCTGGGCCAAAACAGGGGATGCAGTAAGAATGAAAATCTGAGGTATTTGCTTTCCACAGGTAAGACAATTGTTAACTTTTACTGACATCGGTTAGAGCAAGAAAAAGGATCCCCAACGGGGTACTTATCTTTTTTGAAGACTTCGGGTCTGAAACTCGAAAATGAAAATTTCAGGAGACGGCCGACTGGCACTTGCAAACTGCTTCTGCTTTGGGCACCGCATGGCAAGAAAGACTGATGTAATGGCGTCTGCTGCATGTTTTATACCCCTGATGACCTGAAATCATGGAAGAAGTGACAGCATCCGAGACAGAAATCTAAAGACTCTGGTATTCAGGCCAGCTGAGGACTACCTGCAGGCAGATAACCCAAATGTGATGACTGCAACAGTGAAACACGAAGAAAGTACACTTACCATAAATGTAGATGTTAGAGTGTAGTCACTGTTGCAGTCATCACATTTGGGTTATCCGCTTGCAGGTAGCCCTCAGCCTGCCTAATTATCAAAGTCTTGGTTCCTGTGTCAGTTGCTGTCTCATCTTCCATGGCATCAGGTAGTCAGGGGTATATATAAAGCATGCAGCCAAAGCCATTACATCAGTTTTTCTTGCCCCAGATGTCAGGTGCCCCATAATGGGAAGCAATTATATACAATGTTACACCTCCAACAAAAAAGCAAATATATCAAAAAGCTTTAAGCATAGTAAACAAAAATACAGATATAGTCAATAGAAGTCAGGGGGCTGGAGGGAGAGTAACCAGGACTGCAATAGTGAATATACTCGAACATCTACATTTATGGTAAGTGTACACAACTGTATTAAGTTATTCGTGTTTCACTGTTGCAGTCATCACATTTGGGTAGATTCCCAAAGCTAAGGATGGGAGGAGGTAATTAGATATCATTAGGACCAGCTATAAGACCCTGCAAGACTGCAGTGGCAAAGCCAGCTCTGGATTTAGAAAAAATTGTCAAGTGGTAATGCTTGGTGAAGGTATGTACAGAACTCCAGGTAGCAGCTTCTAGGATGCCCCTGGTAGGGACACCTCTGAGAAAGGCTGTAGAGGTAGATGCAGCCCTGGTTGAATGTGGTCTTATTCCCTGTGGGGTAGGTTTTCCATGGTGCTTATAGCAGAAATGAATGCAATGGCCTATCCACTTAGAAATGGTTTGCTTTAAAATAGCCTTCCTCTCTGCCCCTGCAGTACATGCAACCAGCACCTGTTCAGATTTCCTGAGAGGCTTAGTCCTGTCCAAGTAATATCGAAGTTGTCTGTGCATGTCCAAGGAGTGCAGTATTCGTTCCCCTTTGCTCTGTGGATTAGAAAAGGTTGGCAAATAAACGGACTGATTAAGGGCTACAATAGATACCACCATGGGCATGAAGGAGGGATTGGTCCTGAGGGACACCCTGTCTGCATGAAAGATGATGAAAGGCTCCACTGCCATGAGGGCCTGTAATTCAGACACCCTTCTTGCTGAAGTGATTGCTTAAAGGAAGGCTATTTTCCAAGAAAGGAATTTTAACTCTGCATTTGCAGCTGGCTCAAAGGGAGGTAGAGTGAGCTTTTCCAATACAAAGTAAAAGTCCCAGGCTGGAGTAGGGGCTCTCCTGGGTGGTCTTAAAGGAAAACTCCGGGCTTACACACATTTTAGCTCAACCGCGAGTCATGCTCTATCCCTGTGAACTAATTCCAGCCATCTACAGCTACGACAATGCACAAACACATTATTAGTTCTACATATCTACCTTTCCATAGCATAGGGCAGGAAAGCCCATCCCCCGTTCGTCAGTATCACATACTTTCATTTTCACTTTGTCTCCCCCTTCGTGACGTACCTTCGACACAGTCAGATCAGTAGTTCCCTCTAGTGCAAATCCTCCCAGACTGTGACGTCGGCCAGCCCGTTATCAGGTACTATAAACTGCTGCATAACTTGTTGGGGAACTCTTTTACAATCTCTGTTTCTCTCCGGAATAAAAACCTGACTGGAGCAAGTTAGTCCTTGTGTGCAGCTGCAGGCAACATTCCTTGACGGTGAACTCAGTACCAACTATTTTTTTGGTAAGTTTGCTCAGTTCTTCATCCTGCCCATATAGAATAATACACTCATAGGTCTGTTTTTTTTTTCCGGCTCTATCTGTAGTAACTCGTTGTCCGTGCTTTTTTCGCATCTACCGTACTGTGTATGGTTGTTTCTGACTGCACATGTGAGTGAATTCGTACCTGAATGTAGTAAGTATGAAAGCACTGATTGCAAAGTTGAGTGTGAATGAGCCGTGTGAATGCTGAACAGACTGTTTGTGTGTGTGATCGTGTGGGCATGCATATCTAGTAATCGGGATACCCATTCAGCCAATGTTTTTCCCGCCGTAAAACAGAAACGCACCCAAGTAAATGGAGTGCATTATTAATGTGTGTGCTGCTGTCTGTGTGTGAGTGAATGCTGTGTGTGTGCAGGCAGAGGAGTCCGTTGGTTTGTGTGGTTGCCTGTGTGTGCCAGAGAAGAGAGATGCAAGTCGGCAATTCATCTACTCGCTGGCAGCAGCAGCCCCTCATAATTTTCGTGTTTGCTGCGATCTGTGTCATTCATCCTATAATGTAATAGCTGACAGATAAGCAAAGGGATTGTGCAGTCCACTCTTAGGCAAATATTTTTTTTCTCTTATCCCTTGTATAGCTTGTTGCTGAAGCTTTGAAACCGAGTCACAAACATTAAATATTTGTTTGACAATACTTTCGAAAAACAAGAAAAAAACAGATCTCATGGGGTTTTGACTTGTTCATCAAGTTGAGAAATAGCTGAACTCCAGACTGCAGAATACAAAGTGCATAAATAGCACCAGTGAGTACTTAAGTACATGATATTACTTGCTAGATAATAACCATACACCAAGGTTCACTGTAAAGAAAGACACTGAATACCAAGTTTTTTATGTGCCCAGGAGTGTAGGTTATCTCAGAAAAATGATGAACTTTAATGAACTTTACAATGTTTTTTTATAATGCAATTGTAATTTTTAGTATTGTTTGTGTGATATATTCATAGAACTTTGAGGGGAGAAAAATGGTGGCAAAGCTGATTACATCTACCTGCAATCCAAATTAGGTTCCACTCAACTCCTCACAGAGCCACATACATACATACACACACACACGCGCGCGCGCACTAGCTTAATAAATTAAAGTGTGAGCATGTGCTCTGCAAAGAAGATATGCATTTAGGACCAACTTAAAGTCAGTAGTAGCTGCAGTGTTCCTTGCGACTGTTTAGGAATTTAAAGATGTGATGCAAGTTGCTGGGTTTTGTATTTACTGCCTGGAATAAAATAAATGCCTAGCTGGAAATAATGCAATATTTAATTTTTTAATTAAATTTCTGTTTTAAAAAATAGCATATGTGCCAAGAAATCTTATAAACTAAGTGATAGCTATAATGTAAATAAAAAATAAGTACATTAAAAATAAGAGACATTATAAAAAGAAGAATTTAAGGGACAACATGGGAATGAAAAAGGCCAGCATTACTCACATCCTCAACAGCATGAAACTGATTCATATGCAATTTAAATTTAAGATGATACTATTAAATATAAAATAATACAATCAATGTATATATAAACACATTTTCAGTTATTCATTAATCCACAAACTAATTTAGTCTATTTGACTCTGCAGTTTCAAACAGAGAAAGCAATACCATTGAAAGTGTCCAGTCCAGTTCATTTATACTGTGTGTGTTAAAAAAAAAAAGCCCAAAAGCTACTGGCCTTTCTCAGGCCAAGCCCTTAGCTATAAAATGCAATTATTCTAAAATATTGCACTCTGCAGGCTACATACTACAGGCTAGCCTTGACTGGATTCTTCTCTGTTTCTGTGTCTGCATTCAAAAATGACCCTCTCTATGAAGAACTAACTCCCTAACTCACTAAATGTCATAGTCCAAGCTACTCCATTGTATACCATAATGATTGGAAATCAAGATAGTGTGATTTATTCAATCGCTATGAGAATATTTCCACATACCACCCTGAAATATATGTTATGAGTGCACATTAATGGCACATAGAGATTTTCCATTTAATAATTATGCCCTCTCAGCACCGAACCTGTTTTCTTGGAATCCTGATAGGTTGGAGGCCCCGGACAACCAGACATCATTTCTAGGCATAGAAAGCCCACTTTATAGCTTGGTACTGTCTCTCGATAGCAGAATACTTCCTCACTGCATTACTCAGTTTTGCTCTGATGTAGAACATTGAATCCTCTCCACCTTGAATGCACTGCCCCAGATCTCCCTTTGAAGTGTTAAACTCATCTGTAACAGTTTATAAACAAAGGATATTTTTAATTCATTAAAGACCCTATCTGCCGAATGAGTCCATTGCACCTTGATGGGAACTTTTCCCTTGAGATCTGTAGTTCCAAAAATTAGGATCAAACATTCAGTGGTGCCCAGCTGGTGTAAGTAAAGCATACACCTTTCTTTTGGTAGAGCATTGAGGCAAGATTTTTATGAGCTCTATCTTTTATAGTTACGCTGTTTAGACCCCTCTTCCTTTAAGGTGCTTTAAGCAGTTACCTTTCACTATACCTAGTTTTTCTTTCTTACTATTTACAGTCAAGCCTACTTGTTTTATGTATACAAACACAACCTGCACTAGAGGCAAAACATATTCCCAGTCTTCTGAGTAAATTTGCCACCATATGCCCTGGCATAATGTGAGAGAGGCTTCAGTATTTTATCCAGCAGCATCTATAGACCAAATGATAACACGGTGTAATAAACGACCATTAAACATTGCAATATTTATCTTACTTAGAGGGAGTCTGTATCACTTAGGCCAGTACTGCTAAATATCTGACATTTCCTAGATTTTCTACCAACTTCCAAATTATGGACATGGGATAGCTGTCAAACCTAGAAAATGGTATGTGTTTTCCTAAAGTCATTACAGAATCAAATACTTCCATCAGGTTTAGCGACTACCACTATCGGTCAGTTCCAGTCACTGTGTGAATCTTCTGTCACACCTATTTTTTAACAACTTTATTGAAATATCACTTGTGACACAAACTTTCATTTATAATAGGCTCATAGGTAAGTACTAGGCTATCTGCCCGAATAAAATCCTCCAACTCTTTATTAATTGATATCCACAATGTCTCCCCTGGTTGATAAAAAAGTATGAATGATGTCTATAAAATTAAAGGAACTAAAATTGTATCTTACTATCCATAGTCCTAGGAAAGAGCTTCTTTCAGTTTCTCAGTTTTTGTATGATCTTTTATTTAGTCTCTTCCCAGATATCCTTAGCTGCCACAATAGAATCCTTTTTAATTCATACTTCCAGATACTTCACTTTATCATGTCCCCATAAATATAGGTATTGCTGAAGCAACGTATGTGTGGGTATGTAGTTAATAGTTATAGCCCTTGTTTTATCTTCATTAATTGTATACCCCCCCCCCCCCAAAAAAAAAAAAAGAAAAAATACAGAACTGTCTCAGAATGTTCCACAGCACTGAGATGTCCCTTTCTGGTTCTATCGGGTACAAAATAATATCATCTGCAAATAAAGTCAGCATTTCTTGAATACCATGCCAATTATATCCTTGAATTTCTGACTCCTTTATTTTCTTTGCCAATGATTCTAAATTTAACTCTAATGTAGGGAAAATGAAATAAACTTTAGCAACCCACTAGTCAAGGAATGATCACAGATAAAGTCCAAAACTCTTTAATGTTGATATCTAATAATTGACGAAAGCGCTAAACCACTTTCAGAAAGAAACAGTTCTAATAAGCAGGCACAAGCCTGTGACCAGAAATTCCCAGCTCAGAAGGGCAGAATCCAGCATCTCCTCCCACAAGAGTGCAGACCCCCAAACCTTCTTAATGTAGAATAACTGGCCTGAAGCCCAAGTGCTTAAACCAGAACTAATACACTTTTTGAACAGCAGACACTGAGCTTTCAATCAGCAGTTCCCAGCTTACAAGGATGTAAGCTACCTGTCCTGCCACAACAGTGCAGACCACAAACCTTCTTAATGTAAAACAGCCTGCATGAAGTCTAAGTACTTAAACCAAAAGACTTAGAATAACAGTTACAGTTTAATCAGGCTACTACCAAGCAGCAATAAGTGCAGCAGAATAAATAAAACTGAGTACTTTTAAGAAGAGGCAAAAGCAAAATAAAGTAGGAGGAAACACAAATACAGTAAAAGCAGATGATTTTTTTTTTTTTGTTAGTAAAGTGCAATGAGAGAGAAAGGAAGAACCTAAGTGGGTTGGCCTTCTCAAATCTTCTCTCTATATTATGTAGAGTGAACACTAGACTCAGAACCAGGCCAGTGTCTGGCATACAAGGCATACTCCGACCCAATACTGATGTATTTACTCCACATCACAGAGTCAGATAGCATCATAAATACCCAGTTTACAGATACAAACCTCTTCTGCAATATCAACAGAATGGTTGGTTGGGATAGGTGTAGCACAGAGGATACTGCTGTTCTGGCATCGAATCCCCAACCATGTAAACAAAGTTCAACTTGGATCAATGGATGGGCAATAGAAAATTTACTACAGGACTGCCCCTGTACTATTAACGGACAGAGGCTGTACCTAAGTACTTATTTCCATGCATGGGTCCCAGCAAATTATCCTCGGTCTGATCCCAGTTACTCTCAGTAGGAGTAATTTATAATAATGGAGCTTAGGATGAACACCAAATGGGATGTGTTACTTTAGGCACAAAAATGGAAGTTAGCTAGGCTTACAATGCCCAAATATTGCACCAAGCCCAGTGCTTACCTGTTTGGCAAATGTGTTTTTTCTTACAGAAAAGTTCACATTGCTATCAGCTTGTGTTCTCAAATGTCACACCACTAAGTTGAAATTCTGGTTGGTGGTGTCTGTACTGTTATTTGTGTTTTCTACTTTTCCAAAGGGAGTAATAATGCTTTTTTATTTTTGCATTTAGTTGTACACAATGCCTATGTCACCAATCGTGTATTTGTCCTTGTACAATTTTGACATGGTTTTGGAGTCAGTGATTATTCCCAGTTAGCCTTTGGATCACCAGTTTCACTGATTGCAATCTACTTTGCCCTGGTCTTCTGAGAAATAAATGTCAAACAATAAGGGGCATAGCACACCCCCCCCCCCCCAAATGGCACTGCACAGGTGACAGGTTTACTGGAGGAGGTGGAGTCACCAATTTTGACCAAATGAGTTCTGTTGGCGAGTCCAATGTCATGCTTGTTATGAAACATGAAATGTATTTTGTGTGCACTATTTATGTACCTCTCACTGAACTAACATTTGGTCTACAATGTTTTGTGCGTTAATAGTATGTTTCGTCACTGTCAGTGAGTCAAATAAGGAATGTGTATGCCCTGGTAATAGATGTAATAATTTTTTTCTTTGCCTTTCGATTGGTACATAATTTTATGATAATTTAAAAAATGGTCCTGCAGCATTACAGCAGTTGTGCCTGACACTTAGACATGGTGGCTAGCTGTTTTGGACCACCTGCTTTGTTCCCAGAGCAAGAACATTTTGACACGAGACTGCATTGAAAGAGCAGGATCCACAGACAGACATTCTCAACTGGTTAATAAATGAACCCTGATAGAGAAATAAGAAAAGTTATAGGATAGTAACTCAAATAAATAATGTAAAACCAGCAAACAACTAGCCCTGAACGGGTGCTGGTTATGTTGTTTTCACTAACTAGAACATCTTTTCCATTTGCTAATATATGGTTTTCTAGCCTCCATTAGTACCTGCTGTACGTCCTCAGTAAACAGGAGCCTAAAAGGAGTTACGACTGCATCATCCAGGCAGTCATTTGAAGGTAACGGATGCTGGGGTGTATCAGTCACTCTTGTTCTTGTGTGAGTAGGTCCAGTCTGTGAGGAAGCTTGTGGTAATTGGCCTTGGCCATTTCCAAAGGAAGGCAGACCCATGTTTGCCTGGACCAGAAGGGAGTCACCACCATGATCTTGGGGGATTCCTTCAGAATGTTTTCAGTTACCTTACAGTACTTTAAAACTGACATGAATAAACAAGTGATCCATTTAAAAGTAAGTTACAGTCTCGAGACAGTTCACTACAAGTCAGCACTACTAAGTTTCCTGGAGATAAAAATAATAAAGCATTGACAACGTTTACAAAATGCAACCTTTTTTCCACAAGGGAAATTATTTTCCCAGCAAAGGGAAGCACCAGCCCACCATTGGTCCCCAAATGCTTCAGGAGCGTGTACTGTTCAGCAGAAGAAATCTTTTGTGTCAGATTTTCGTGGAATGTCCAGATTTTTGACAACAATTTTTGGTGTGTTTGTCAGAAAATGTGTGTTTTTCTGGCAAATCAGTGGCATGATCTAAGGAAGGAAGTCACTAAATAATGACTTATATTTGCTTGACATACTTCAGATCCTTCATACAATGTATGTTACAACAAACACAGTTACTCTATCAACTAAGTTCACAAAAGGAATAATTATAATGTGTCTTTGTTCCCCCATTTGGATGGCATTTGCCCATATTTCTTACTGTCAGAGGTTGAGAGGTATGAACATTCCTTAATTTTTCCTTTTTTTCATGTTTTTAGACAGCGCTCAGGTGATGCAGATCACACTGTAAGAAGCTCATCGCTTAGAAAGTATCGATTGGCTTATTACAGTGCAGTGCTTTTTTTTTCTTTAATTTTTTTTTTTTTTTGGCTGCTGTTGTGACACCAGTAATTGTTAACTTATTAACTAGAAGGGTATAAAGTAATATAATTGAAAATTCAAATAATCTCTTAGAATATATAAGACTTATTCAGGTACTGTAGATTCAGCTCATTGATAACTGCCAAATTGGATTACTGTAGACTTAGCAGATGTATCAGCACATCATAATAATAGCATTATTTCATTTTATTTACATTTGTTGACCATGAGTGTCCGACTGGACATAGGTCCATTTTCAGCAGAGGCCCACGAAGAAAATATCCACAGTTAAAATATAGAGAGAATAGTTACATTGGCTTTACATAGCCATGAACAATCTGATCAACATAGCAATTAACAAGTACAAACATAGTTGCAGATGAAGAACAAAATACATCAGTACGCAACTAGAATCTTTATCATCTGAGAAGTACTTAACAAACATTAACAATTGTTACATTAAGAAGTTCCTGCTGTATAATAAGTAGTTAGGCTTATGACCATCCGAACTTGCAATAATCAAGGTAGTTAGTGGGGTGGAAAGAAAGGTAGTGGGTGGTTGGGGTGGGTGATATTAGAGGGGGAGTTGCAAGGGCATAGCCAGCATATTTTTAGGTGCACTTTTAGTAAAGTTTTGAAGTGGGTGCATGATGGTATGGAGGTAATTGTGGTTGGGAGGGAGTTCCAAAATTTGGCTATGGTGCAAGAGAATATTGCTTCACCAGCAGAGTTATTGGCTTTAATGACCTGTAAGTGATTTTTCTTGCTGGATCTTAGTGGTCTGGTGGTGGGATAGGGATGGAGTAGATTATGGAGGGATGGGACATTTAGTGGATGGTTTACTAGTTTCTGGGCGAGTGTGAGCTGATGCCATTGAAGGTGGTGAGGGAGTTCAAGCCAGCCCAGTTCAGCAAGTGAGAGACAATGGTGACTACAGTAGAATGGCCCTCTGGCGAATTAGGTGATTTTGTTGTAGCAGGTCTCAAGCTTGTTTAGATCACGTTGCCTTAGGTTGGTATATATTGGAGACGCATAAAGTAGGGTGGAGATAAGGTGGGAATTTACTACTAAAATCTTTGCTGCTTTGGTGAGAAGTTGCATATTTCTGTATGACGCTCCTAATTTTTTGTGGACTTTTTTTATGGTCATGGATATGTGAATGTCAAAGTGTAGTTTATGGTCTATTTCCACTCCTAGCAATTTGGTGTGTCCTGTTGGGTATATAGTGGTGTTATCTTTTGCTGTGATGTTAAAGTGAGAGTTGTTTTGAGTATGTTTGGTGGGTTGGAAGAGGAGTAGTTTAGTTTTGTTTGGGTTGAGTATTAACTGGGCATCGGATAACCAAGTTTCAACAGAGGAAAAGGCGGCTTCCTGTGTGACTTTTTGCAGTTTGGGTAGGGACTGGGCTGAGCAGATGATGGTTGAGTCATCTGCGTATTGTATGAGTGCGCCATGTTTGGTGGCAGAGGCTAGATTATTGGTGCAAAGACAGAAGAGTAGGGGTCCAAGGATGTATCCTTGGGGAACCCCGATAGAGACAGGAAGTTGTGGAGATGCATTATTCTGCCATACAACGGATTGTTTGCGGTCAGACAGGTAACTGAAACCAGTTGGTGACTGATTGAGAGAAGGATAGGTTATTGAGGACAGAGATGAGTTGTTTGTGTGGGACCATGTCAAATGCTTTAGGGTTTACTATTGAAAAGTCGATCCTGACATGGGCGACTCGACTTGCACGAAGGCGAAATTGCGATCATCACCACACCGAATCCCAAATGTGCGAACGGCAAAACCTCGCCCCTGTCTGACCCATGGTAGCATGGGTGTGGAGGTGTTGTGCGGCCGGTAATGTCGAACGTCTAATGGGTTTCGCTAGCGAACAGTTTTCGAAGTTTCGGTTCGCGCAAACATGTCGATGAGGTGGCCGTTCGAACGAAGTGCATTCGCATATTCAATAGTAAACCATGCTTTAGATAGGTCTAGGAAAGTAGCAGAGGAGAGATAGTCATTGTTTTTATGCTGAAGGATAGTGTTAGTAAAGGCGAATAAGGCAGTGGTGGTGCTATGGTTTGGTCTGAAATCATGCTAAGTATTGGATAATGGAGGTAGTTAGTAAGGAGGTAGTTTGAGACCTGAGAGTGAATGCATCTCTCTATTATTTTGGAGAGTGGAGAGAGAATAGCTGTGGGTTGGTACTTGGTTACTTCTGTGGAGGGGACACTTTTATGGTAGGGAATTATATGTGATACTTTCCATAGTGTGTGAACGTAACTTTATGGCAGAGATTGGTTAATCAAGATGTGTACTAGGTAGGCCAAAGCATCAGCTGCGATTTGTAGGTATTCACTTGGGAGGTTGTCTGCTCCTAATTTGGTGGGATTAAATTTAGTAAAGAGTTTTTTTATGTTGGAGGTAGAAATAGGAGGAAAAAGAGACGACAGTGGGAAGATTACTAGTTGAAGATGTGGACTGGAGGGGAGGGGGGTTGTGTTGTATAGCTAGTTTTAGTATGATTTGTGTGAAGTGTGTGTTGAATGAGGTAGCAATATTTTCGGAGTGAGGGATGTTAGTAGGAGGGGAACTGACTTTACCTGGGTGGAGGATAGAGATGGTGGAGGACTAGAATGGTTTGGGGTTGTGTTGGGAAGATTCTAGGTCAGACTGGTAGTATTTGAATTTGTCCTGATTTATTAGCTTTTTGACTCTATAGCGTATTTCTAGGACTTTGTCTAGTTGAGGGTGTTTTGGTTTCGAGGCCATGCTCCCTGGCTTTATCCCTGTATTTCATATTGACTTAGTGATTTTCTGTAGCCATGGGGAGGGTTGTGCTTTGGTTCGGGAAAGTATTATGTGGGCGTGGTAATTACAGAGGCTCAGGAAGGTAGTATTAAAAAATTCCACTGCGTCATCAAGACTGAGGTACTTCAGAGGATAACAAAAACGCAAGTTAGCTGCTTTAAACTTCACAAAGACCAATTTATTGTAAGCACTTTTGTCGAGGCAAATGCCCCAACTTCATCAGACAACTCAACAGCCATAAAAACCTCCATTTTATACTCACATTCAACATAATTAAACAATTAAACAGTTAAATCCTTGATTGAACCATTAGTTAAAACTTCATATTTAAAGTGACCTTGCTTCCTGACTTACAATTTATTGCAATGCCTTAGAAGCTATGGCAACAGTATAAAAAAACTTGTTTTTACATGTTATTAAAACCCCCTAATAAATATTGTAAAATCATAAAATACTTACTATTACAAAAACCTTTGTTTGTATTTATATTCAATCTAAATATCGAAAATTCAGAAAAATCAGACAAAATGATAGGCACCTCTAAAGGATCCTAACTATCTTTCATTATATAAATACCATATACAGTAATTCAGAAAGTTGAACCTAATCTAAGAGGGGGGCCATGGGAATTAAGATTAGAGGAATGTGAACTTATGTGGCAAATTCGAACATCAGCACATACACCCCCTGGGCTGAATGAATATGCTTCTATAAAATGTATATTGAAGTTAAAAGCACTTTCTAGATAAAATGTTAACTTAAAGAATATGTTTTTAATCTAATACTTTCGCTATTAAGTTTATTAGATTAGTATAGGTTATATTTATACACAAACTGATATTTATCGTATCTTACTTACATTTTTTACATACATTTTTTAGATATTTAATTATTTATGCAAGTCATGGATTTATATGGTATTTATATAATGAAAGATAGTTAGGGTCCTTTAGAGGTGCCTATCATTTTGTCTGATTTTTCTGAATTTTCGATATTTAGATTGAATATAAATACAAACAAAGGTTTTTGTAATAGTATTTTATGATTTTACAATATTTATTAGGGGTTTTTAATAACATGTAAAAACACGTTTTTTTATACTGTTGCCATAGCTTCTAAGGCATTGCAATAAATTGTAAGTCAGGAAGCAAGGGCACTTTAAATATGAAGTTTTAACTAATGGTTCAATCGAGGATTTAACTGTTTAATTGTTTAATTATGTTGAATGTGAGTATAAAATGGAGGTTTTTATGGCTGTTGAGTTGTCTGATGAAGTTGGGGCATTTGCCTCGACGAAAGCGCTTACAATAAATTGGTCTTTGGGAAGTTTAAAGCGGCTAACTTGCTTTTTTGTTGGTTTTTTTACCAAGTTAGTAAAGTGCACAGTTTGTACTTCAGAGGATGCCAGTTACATTCTTTGAGGGATGAGATGAATGTGAGTGGGTCAAAGTTTATTTTTTGAAGTAAATTACGGTAGATGACAGGTTTAGATTGGTATAGGTGTTTTTTGAGTAGAAATGTTGTGGAGTGATCACTGAGGCTATCTGATAAGCTGCCTGTTATATATGACAGGGGGCTCTTACTGACTAGTACCCAGTCCAGGTTAGTGTGCGTGTTGGAGTTTTTATTTATCCTGGTTGGTGACTGGACTAGTTGGGTGAAGCCATGAAGGTTGAAGTGATGGGTTGGCTGGTTGCCAGAAAAGGATTGCCAGTCAATATTGAAATCACCTAAAATTATAGTTTCTTGGGGGTGATGGTGGGTAGGCCAGCTGAGGAGTTTTTCTAGTGGAGTGATGTTTTGGCCGGGTGGGAAGTAGCATCCAATTATGTTGATGGTTTTGTTTTCGTTTATTTTGAGGTTGGTATATATTATTTCTTCATTGCCTATTTGTGGAGCTGATGAATTTAAAATCTGGATGTTTAGATGCTGTTTACATATTATAGCTACAGCGCCTCCTTTCTTGTTTAGCCAGTCTACTGTCAGTATGCCATAACCGGTAGGGAGGATTTGCTCACTGTTAATGTGAGGTTTTAGCCAGGTTTCTGTCAGGATGACTATATCTGGGGAGCACACGTATATGGTGGCATGGAGTTCATGGACCTTGTTGGATATACTTCTAATATTTATGGTTAGCAGAAGGAAGCCACTTGGCTTTCTACTGGCTGTGATTTGGGAGAAATTGTGGTTTCTAGTCTGATTATGAGCAGTGCTGTTGGAGATGGTAGGGCCAGTGTTGGGGTGGATGTCTACACTTAGGGCTAGTTTTGATATGCATGAGGTTATTAGTTGTCTCAGTTTTTGAATGTGTTTATTAGGGAAATGTTGTGATATGTGCTATGTGGGTAATAGGTATGGTGGGAGGATTACTATGTTGAGTTGTAGGGATGCTTTTTGTTTGAGTAATTTAGTTGATAGAATATGTGGGGGGGGGTGCATAGGGATGGTTCTTGAATTGGTGGGAGGGGGAGCTGAGTGAGGGTGAGACAGGAGTGGTGGTGTGAGTAGTAGTAGTGGTAGTGGTAGTGGTTGAGTGGGGGAATGATGGAGTTTTGGAAGTATGTAAGATGAGTGCGTGTGTGCGGGGGGGGGGGGGCTGCTTACAAGCCAAAGCAGAGTGCTCTCCAGGGGATAACGAATACTTGCTCATACCGGTAGACACATGCTCAAAGTTAACTTTAGCTGTTTGTGTTTGCAGACGGTTCAGACCCGGACTGCTCTTTTCTTATAACAAAGTATCCACCAGTTGGATAAAAGATAAAGGTGGTACCACAGCTGAATACTTAGAGTGGTGTTAGGTTGGAGAGACTCTGCTTTGCATCGAGGGCATCCTGTTACAGAGCATGGAGATTCTGTGAGACACATCTATCTCACCAACATGTCTTATTCATGTCACCCTTTGGGGGCATTCCAACTGTTGCATATGTGTGATCAGGTACATGTCAAAAGGGGCATTATACTCAATGATCGGTCTAATAAGGTCAAAAAATGGTGTGATTAAGACTTCATTTGACCTGGATGCCATGCCCTAACTTCTAAGTTGGGCGACATAGGATGATTGTCCTACTGTTGTGGACACAGGTTGATCAAAGGCCATGTTATTATCTATATATGTTCCCAGATACTTGGATACTGTGTCATCTGTTAGGGATTTCTTAGTCAAGGAGTACTTAGCCTGGGTAGCAGTTTAGCCAAAAAGCACTATATTGCACTTCTTGCCAATGAGTTATAGTACATGGCTTTGGAACGAGTTAGTTGTGGTAAACCCACTTGTAAGATGTTTGTGTCATGGGAGAATCTGTTATATGTCCTAATTATCCAGTCATCTGCAAACTTGCTTAGACTTTACGTCTCAGAAGTATACGACAAATAGGAGTGATTTCAACATGGAGCCCTGAGGTACCTAGCTTGTGAATGGTCATTTAGTGGACATGGTATCAACAATCGTGATTTCCTGAGTCCTGTCTGTGAGAAAGTTTGCAATTCAGTGAGATATGTAGCGGTTGATGGCCAAGTCATTGATTTTGTCAGCTTTACCCGAGTGGGATATTGTATCAAATGTCTTAGCCAGGTCCAGGTTGGTGTTACTG
Source organism: Protopterus annectens (assembly GCF_019279795.1). Lineage (NCBI taxonomy): Eukaryota > Metazoa > Chordata > Ceratodontiformes > Protopteridae > Protopterus > Protopterus annectens. The sequence continues at coordinate 1,724,046,698 of NC_056729.1, read as the reverse complement.
TGTGCACCGTTTCCCCTGCATGCATTGCCTAAGTGCATTTCTTAACTAAGGCAAATTCAATTTGTGTCCAGTGTCTTTGAACAGAACATTTCCCAGTGAATTCAGTCTTTTGCGTTGCATATTCGACTACTCAGACTCATAGGCTTGTAGTTTCTGTGCTCATTTTATCGTTCACCTCATAACACTGCCTGCTGCTGACACGAGTATGTTTGCGATGTGACACATGTTGGCAGTGTACATACAGCCGATCGTGGCCCTATTGTTCAGCTGGGCGAGTGGTACATCAAGGTCTGTACAATTGCACATACCTGTGACTACCACTTTGATTTCACCTGGGTGAACATCAATTTCAGACCTGGCATTTGTCCACACGTTGCCAGTCATGACAAAGTATGCAGGTTCCTTATGTTGCATCCTGATTTTTTCAGAATCCCTCTTGAGACACAGCAACACCGACAATGGAACCACAGATCTCAACACCTCTGAAGTTATCGCTGTTACTGGCATTTACCTTTTATCATGCACATCATTATTTAAGGAAATTCCAATTGCATTTAGTCTAAAGCCTAGCGGCATAAGTAGTTAACTGCAGATGCACCTGGAGGCATTAATCGGACAAAAATTGGCTATAATAAGATGATTAGAGTTACTACATCTTAGGTAGCCATAGACTGACAGGATGCTTTGTTACTCAATCTGTAATAGCCGTAGAACTAAATAGCAGAGTCAAAATCTAAGGAACATGAATCAATTCAGAAGCTTACTCACAGAATGAAATCACTTTTAGCTCTTGTAATATGTGTTGTTTTGATTTATTCTGTTTTAATATTACATATATATTTATCTCTAATTTGGTGAGATAATTGTTTTTTTTTTTTTTTTTTTTTTTTGCATAAATGGTGTCTTCCACCTTATTTCTTACGGACACTGTCATCGAGCTAGGAGTTCTTAGCTTGACAGTCTTCCACTGTCAACCGCATAATGGAACTCCGAAATTGTCCATTCTTCACCAGAAGTAATGTATGTTTAAGAATAAGAATGTCGCCATGGCTTTGTTGACCACTGAAGTTAAACACAATGGTCTGTTATGTTCTAGGTTGCCCATTGTGCCAGCTTTGTACATAAGGACCACAATTACTTGCATCCTATTCCCATATAATGACAACATCCTGAAAATTACTGCTATATAGTTCTTTCAGAGGTTAATCCAAAATCTTCGAAGTCAATTTTAGGATCTTGCTGAAAATTCCTTCTAGTCCCTTTGTTATCCTCCTTCAAATTCTAGTTCCCTTCGCATCTCCGGTTACGACATTTTTCATCTGACCATCCTGCCCGTCATCATCTTCCTGGATTTGGACTCGGCTGTATGATTCTATAATGAACACAGATCTGAACTTGTCGTTTAGAATTTCATTTCTTCCTTGGTCTCCTTTTGGCACTTACAGGTTAACTTATCAGTTTCACACACTACCTTCTATTCTTTTCATATGTACCTAGAGAAAGCCTCTTGCTTATTAATGTTTATTTTTAATAGGTTCATAGGTAGGTACTAGGCTATCTGCCTGAAGGCATTTATAAGCCTAGCCAGAATGTGTTGGCTTTTGCCACCCCCTTAGATTAGTTCCCTGTGCCTCTGTCCAGCAGAGCCATTGAAGTGATCCCTGGGGTAAACTGTTTCCCATCCACTCGTCAAGGTTTCTCTTGAAGAGGGTTAGCGAGGAGCTCTGCCTAATGTAGATTAGAATCTTGTTCCAGAGCATGGGAAGTCTCTGGGACAGGAATCTATCCCTACAGCACATCCTATTTATTGTTGTGGTGAGGTTTAGATCCCTGGAGCATGTGGCTCGAGGGGATATGGTTTTCTTTAGGTGGAGCATGTCCATCAATTCAGGGTTGGACATGGCCTTGTATGTCAGGCAGAGATCACCTCCGAGAAGGCGGTATGCAACCGAGTAGAGCTGAAGTTTCTTCAGTTGAGCTGCAAAGGGCATCTGCTTGAGGCCAGTGATCCTCTTGGTGAGGTACATCTGTGGTCTTTCCAGTTGTTGCAGGTGTCTTGTAAGGTACATACCAAATGGGGCATTGTACTCTATAATGGGCCTGATGAGTGACGCATAAAGGGGCCCAATGACCTCTTTCAATCTGGATGCAAACCCTTTTGTGATTAGGTGGGCCACATAGAAAGATTTTTCTAACCACTTTGGTAATGTGATCATCAAAGGAGAGGTTACTATCTACTTGGATCCCCAGATCCCTTATTAGGTCTTCTGTATTTAGGAGGCTACCACCTATGTGGTAGTTTGTGGGTACTTTGTTTTTTCCAAAGGGGATGACTATGCACATTTTGGCATTTAGCTTGCGGCCATAGTTTTGACACCAGGTATCTGTCTCAGTGAGACCCTTTTGGAGGATATCTGTGTCAGCTGGAGAGTCAATTATAGCCCCTAGTTTGCAGTCATCTGCGAATTTGGTCAGCCATAGTCCTCCTGTGCTTGCCTGTACCTCTGAGAAGTATATGCCAAACAGGAGGGTTCCTAGGACTGAGCCCTGGGGAATGCCACTTGTAACCGGTTTAGAGTCAGACCTAGCTCCCGCAACTCTTACCATGTGGGTTCTATCCATGAGCCATTTGGCAACCCATCTTGTGACATAGGGGTTTATGTTCAGGCTGGTGAGCTTGTCTATAATACCTGAGGGGGGAATGGTGTCAAAGGCCTTTGCGAGGTCTAGGTAGGCTGTGTGGACCACCTTTCCCTCGTCTATAGCCTTGAGCATGGATCTCTTTATAAGTACAGATATGGGGAAGGCAATGCTGTCTGCCGAGGAAGGTAGGAGCTAGATTGTCAGGTGTATTGCGGCAGGGTTTTTAGTTAGAGAATGAGCCACAGTCTGCAGACACAGGCATCTTCTTGACTAGCTGTGAAATACTATTCAAAAAACATTTATCAGCTTAGAAAGCATTTAATACACATTACCATGTATCCCTAAGCAGCATATGCAACATTCTCAAGAGGTGTTACCTCTCCTTCAACCCCTGCTGTTACTGGCATTTACCTTTTATCATGCATATTATTATTTAAAGAATTTCAAATGGCATTTAGACTAACACTTCAGTGATGGACACATGCTAGACACACAGGCATCTTCTTGACTTTGCTGTAATTTCCTGCTGTGAAATACTTTTCCAAACCCATTAAGCAGCTTATCAAGCATTTTCTACATATTACCATTTAACTAAGCTGCAAATGTAAGACACTCCAGAGGTGTTAGCTCTCCTTTAACCCCTACTGTGTTGAGTGCTTTGAAATGAATAGCAAAATAATCCTCCTTTCTTTACAGTTTTCTGTCTCCAGTAGAGTATTTTCACATGAAACACTTCTCTCACCCTCCTAACTGCCATCCTGGTATTCAACCCTTTGAGAGTCAGCTTGGCTTCATAATTGTCTGTCTCTGCTATTCAGTCCTATTCAGAGTAATCTTGGCTCTATTGTTGTCTGTCTACAGGCGAGTATTTAGACATGAAAGACCTCTCTCACTTTCCTAAATGGCTTTGTGGTACCCAGTCCTTTATGATTCACGTGGGGTTGATAGTTGTGTGTCTCAATTATAAAAAGGGGCAAATGTGTTAAAAAAATTTAAGGACAGGTTTAAACTTCAATGCATCTAAATGCTTTTTTTTCTGTCAGAGCACCACCACCTCCATACAGAGAGAGAGAGAGAGACCGCTACACATATGGTGGGAGGGTGGCCTAATGGTTAAGGTGTTTGCCTTACAAACACAAGCTGCAGGGTTTGAGTCTCACAAGGGATAATTGGCTAGTTGTGTGTCTCGATTATAAAAAGGGGCAAATGTGTTAAAAAAATTTAAGGACAGGTTTAAACTTCAATGCATCTAAATGCTTTTTTTTCTGTCAGAGCACCACCACCTCCATAGAGAGAGAGAGAGACCGCTACACATATGGTGGGAGGGTGGCCTAATGGTTAAGGTGTTTGCCTTACAAACACAAGCTGCAGGGTTTGAGTCTCACAAGGGATAATTGGCTAGGCTTAAAATGGCTCGCAAGGGCAGTTAGCTTAGTACTAATCTATGAACCTATATTTAGATGTACCTTACTTGCAGCACAAGTACCATATGTAATACATTACAAGATATGCTTGTCAAGAACTATGTATGAGATTTTTTTCTAACTGCCTCTGTTTGTGTCCACTTATTTATGAGCATGTATGTACGTAGCCCATACTTGTGTGTATATCAGTATTTATGCATTTTCAAGGTGCTTACTGTAATAAATGTGTTTGTCAGTGTGTGTATGTATGTACAATTGTAGTGGAAAGGGCTATATAGTGCAATAGTATTAGTGAAGAATATGCGAGGTGAAAAAGTAGCAAGATATACACAGCTGATAGGTTAATAGGTTCAAGGGTGTGTGGTTGGATCTAACCAGGCTGGAGTTGACTATTGCTGTACAGCAAGGGTCGTCCCTGTTGATAATGACCCAGTGAAGATGTTGCTACATCTAGTGGGGGTAGGAAAGGGTTTCTCCTGGCCATTGTAATTTAGGAATTCATGGAAATGTTGGGCAAGTCTATTGGTACATGAGGGGAAGCTGCCGCTCCCAAGTGTGACAGTGTTTGGTTGTACCCCAATATTCTCCACGGGTGCTTAGGATTTTCCCCTTCAACTTGCTGCAATGATGGATATGGTACATATTAATTGGTGTGCTGGGGTTGCCCCCCACTTAGGAGTGTGTTGCGGCCTTGTCTCCTGTACAAAGTTTCAAATAGTGTTTTTGGTAAGTTGCTTTTGCAGTTGTCACTTTGGGGCTTAGGATTGTTGGTACATATGCTTTCGTCCACCAATAGTGGAAAGGGGGTTATTACAGGAGGGATGACTGCTGCTGGGGAAAAAATAATAATCTAGAAAAATGTCAGATTGATTTAGTAAAATTACAGTCTGCATAATAGTTTCCGATCTCTCTCTAAAATTGCTTCCGCGCTACACCACCACATGCATGTGTCTTTGAGGGTCCAGTACCAGATCATGCTGCTCCAAGATGTTTTTTTTACAGGGGCTCATATTCGTTAACTCCTGTATTGAAATTGTATCAAAACAATATTTCCTATTCTAGCAGTACAAACGTGTGTATGTCCTGAATTACATGGCCCCCACACAGTATGTGTATACACATTATCGGAAACACATACGTGCATGTGTTAATGTGCATCCTGATGAGACATATGTCAGTTTAATTTGACATGTTACCTTCTAGAACTATGCAGTAGGCAGGCATGATAAGGGATCAGTTGTAAGAAGGTGACTGCATACATATGGAATCATATCTCACTGACTGACTTTGTGAGCCTAGATAGTGTTTTGCCTGTAACGGACACATGCTTTTAACACCTGGCCATGACCCATCTACTGTTGATAATAGTTTTTTGGACACACAACCAGATTACTACTACTGTGAGACGCAGTGTCTAACTACAGACTTTGCCTGTTGCTGGTTTCTGATATTCCCTTTCAATGCTGTGTGCCAACAGCTAATGATTTTCATGTGTAGGAAGCCAGCCTGCATTAACTGTAAATTAAGAGACTGGATTTTTGCATTGAGAAAGCAGTGTGCCACTATAAGAATGACATCATTTGTCAGGGACATAAAGGCAGAATGCTTTGTAACAGTATTCCCTTAAATTCTTTCAGTGTGGGTACTGTGATGGAACCAGATAAATGCACAGTGCAGCAAGGCATGCAGATGGACGGTCAGTGTTGTATACAGTTTGAGTTGAGCTGCTTTCTCTTTTTTACTGCTCAGACTAACGGTCACAGTAGTGGGTTGTTAACACCATGATCTGTGTTGGTTTAGATGTCCCGCAGAGACCTCTCCAGGTGTGGATATGTGGCCATTCCTACATGCACTGGTCATCGAGAAGAGCTGTAGAAATAGGAGCCAAAAAGCTGTGGCAAAGTGAGTCCAAAATGCAGGTGTCCTGGGTCAGGAAAAGAGGCTTGCAGTGGGATGGTCTGCTATGCCTGCTGTGTGAGAAAAACGGCAGAGGTGAAAAACCAGATATCCTAGTACTGCATCTGGGAGGAAATGACCTGACCACATGTCCCCTTGTGGATCTGAAAGTGGAAATTATAAAGGTTTGTGTTGACTTGCTTACATGGTGGCCTAATCTGCATATCGTATGGTCAGACATCATACAAAGGATGGATTGGAAGGGAGCATGTAGCATTAAGGCCATTGATAAAATTAGAAGAATGCACAATAGCTTCATGTGGGGACAGATGCAGCTGTGCAAAGGATCTGTGATTCACCATACCGCTATAAATGCTAGGTTCCCAGAGTTATACCAGTTTGACCGTGTTCAACTTAGTGACAGTGGACTTGATATATTTATGTCATTAGAGAGAGTCTGTACTATTTGCAAAAACAAAGGTGCACAGTTGTCCTGGTTTGTAAATAAATGTGCTGACCAAGCATGCAAGAAAATGTGTTTGACTGGTTAATGTATGTTTGTCCGTAGTGACACAAGTAGTCAGTCCATAGGTCAGTAAACAGCAATGTGACATAGCCACAGGCTTGATAACATGTGTAATATAAAAAAAACACTGAATGTACTCTTGGGTCTGTCTTGGTTGTCATGGCTAATGTGGTGGGGGCAAGGAAAGCTCTGGTGCCAGTTGAGGGGTGAAGATCAATATGTACCATGGGTATTGCATTGACCCTACTAATAACTTTGTACTGCATGGCATGTGTTGAATGTTTACTGACCAAGTAAGTGTATTGCTCCCACAAGAGCAGAAATAATTTGTATATGACCCAATTTGCCTCTGTTTTTTGTATACCACGACTGTTGCGGATAGCACACCTATTTCTATCAATTTGAATATGCTTCCTGGTAAATGGTGGACTACACATCCCCTATGTTTACAGCCAGTACTCGCTGATCATCACTTTTGTTAGGGAAATTCAACACTGGAATCAATGCATCCAGCCAGAGTTTCTGAATGGGCCTTTCCATTAGTAACTTGCGGCATTCAGTTGACTCCGAAAGCTGTCAAGAGCTACCCTGAATGTTGCTAGCCAAATGGGTTATAAGGTGGTATATGTTGTTCTGGGACTAACAGTACTAGTTACAATGTTATTAACTCTGCTTGACAGGAAAGCAATGCCGTGAATACCTAGAACGGTTGCTTTGGTTAACTATAGATGAATGTCAGAGTACAGGTAAATGTCCTGATGCATGGTTGAGTAACTGTTTTCCTTTTTCTGCAAGGTTGAATGACTGTTTCCTCTTTTTTTTTTCTTTATGTTTTAATTGTTTGTTTTTTTTTGTGTTTGGCATGTACATCAAACTTCTATAACTGGCATATGTCATCACTGCATGCATTTCCACCCTTATTGCCAACTCAGCCGTACATAAACTTTTGACACTTACCATCACCTACTCTGTTCAGAAAAAGCATGGTTAGTATACCCATTTACTGTCTCTGCCAGTCCATCATAGACTCCATGAAGTTACGTTTTTTGTCAAACGGAATAAATTGATTATAGCAGCAGTCCAAGGATATGACTATGTCACCATCTTCTGAGTGGTAATTGTGCTTCAAAGTTAGTGATACTGTAACTATTTTTGTATTGTGCTGTGCAGTCAGTACATGTATTAGCCAAATGTGAATTCACAGTGTAGATGAAGTCTACTTGTCTATGGTAAAACTTGCAGAGTATGTGAAGTTTTAGTCACACGTTTCATCAGCTTACACATCATGTATCCCTGTGCATGTTTAAAATGTGGTATGCTTCAGCAGTGACTGAAATTGGGAAATGCCATGCATCTTTGCTCTGCTACTGGATTGATGTCATGTTTTACTGGACAATGTGTTGCTTTCTGCACTTCACAGAATTATTTGGCGTGATGTTCGGGATGAATATGCACGGTCCAGTTCCTTTCGGTTTTGAACCCGAATATGCACCGGGAGAAAAGACCAAAACGCCAGAGAGATAGCAGTGGAAGCAGTGATGTAGCAGCACATGAAGAGAACACCGATAGCATGACTTAGTGCATGTGTGAAAAGTGTGTTTTAATGAATACCCCTGTGAATGCTACTGCTGTGTATCATCCCATCGAGCATGTGCTAAAATTGCTCAGCTTGAACTCGCTGTTCAGCCAGTGTGCATCACTGATCACACAGACTTTGAAATGGCGTGCCTAACCCCTGCTATACTAGAACTGATTCTGCGGTCAATGCACTAAGTTACAAAGAGATCACGCAATAAAGTGGACCAATAGGTATGGGAGAAGTGTCTAATTCGAAAGATGGTTGCTGTTACAGCACACAAATCCTCTCAGCTGAAATTTACGTGGGTGGTATATCTTACCTTGCACTGCATGAACATTAATTTTTAGAACACCACCAATTAATTATGTCCGATTTAACTTTCATAGCCAGAGGAAAGCATGGATACCTGCTTCGTGGTGTGTAACTGTTTTAGCCAGAGGAAAGCATGTTGACTTCCTTTCCAGCTATTATAGGTAAATGAGTAGTTTGTGGTAACACATTGGTAGCTTAATGTAGAAAGGTGTAAAATTGATGCTGTAGTCGAACGTTGAGGTATTAGGGTCAGGTTGGAAAACATTATTCGTTATCTTGATTCCTGTGATATTGAAGAGTTGTATGTTGGCCAATGCTTGTTGCAGGTTGCCCACACAAACATGTCATAGTCCTAACTAGAATTGTGAAAAGAACGGTTTGTGATACTTGTGATGAATTCATGATGAGGTGTAAGTTGCTAAAATAGATGATGTGATTTGACAGGTTATACCGCATGGTGACATACCGGGCTTATGTGCTATGGATTTTTGAAAATTGAAGACTGGGACGTGGGAACAGAGTTGTAATTCCAGCATGTGTAGTGTCACGTATACGACAAAAATTTCCTGAAGACGACAACGAATATGTCGGTTTCCTGCCTTTTGAAGGGTTTTGGGTATACCCGGAGTAACTGACATACATTGGTGTAATGGAAGTCGAATGACTATTCAGTGTCTATAATGGACACCGGAGCATTATGTTTCTCTGCTATAAGGATGTCTGAAAGTGTAACATGTCATGTGCTTGTCTATGGCAATAAAAGTTAGAATTCTTTGAAAATTGTTTGGACTTACGATTATTTGAAGCAGACTGTGTGAATAACAGATGTACTGGAAAGGTAAATATCGATTAGTCATATTTCTTTGTAAATACTTACTTTGGGTGTACAGCATGTTTTGCATGCAAGTAGTGCATTGTAGGTAATGTGTGGTATGCTTGATGGCAGTGTATGCAATAGAGCCAATTAAGGTCCTACCATACATCATGTCACCAACCTTGATATGGGTAATAATGCCTTATCAGACCATGGCTATGGGTCATGATGATACTGGTAATAGTTGAGACTATGGACTTGTATAGCTGATGCCTTCCTAAGTACACTGCTGTATTGGGTCACTGAAGTTCACTACTGATGGGAAATGTGTCCGTGTCCGGATTCACTTTATAACCCCAAAATACTGAAATATCGAATTTCAGTATCTCGAGACTATAAAACTGAATCCACAAAACGCTGACAAAAAAAAACGTGAAATTCACAACACCGAAAAAATGCATACACTATACCACACACACCACAACACCCACATCACAACATAAACAAAACTACACACATACACAACTCATACACATATAAGCAGGGGGCAAGCCCCCCACACCCCTCCTACTTATATATACTAACTCCGAGATCGCACAAACACAAAACAAAAGCCAGCTCACACGCACATTCTCCAACCCCTCACACACATCAGCACACACACACTAACTCCCACTCAAAACCCTTAGAAAACACTTACCTGACAACACCTACATCCACACACGGCACCGCGCACCATCAAAACACAATCCCGGACATTACGCAGCGTAAGGTCATAACTGCGACATATATTGAGTTCGATTATGACCTTTCGCTATTTTTAACATTCGGCTTTATAGTCTCGAGATACTGAAATTCAACATTTCAGTAATTCGAGGTTATAAAGTGTTTCCGTCCGTGTCCATAATGTCGCATTGGAAATGACACTCACTAGACATAATCCAGACCCATTTTACGGTGGAATGTACTGTGATCTACATCTGTGAGGTAAACTGAACATTTTCAATATGTTTCTGAAGTCAGGCACAAGTCGTGACGACTGTAATATAGTTACATCTGTACTGGCATTGTATGATGACGCGATACTGCACTACTGAGCATTTATCGCCCATTGACAGCAGGGGTTATGGGAGGTCGTGGCCTGTGATCATCGCCTACTGTGATCTTGTCCTTGCTGTAATATGTGAATGCACACACAAGTCAATCATAGCTGACAGAACATGGATGTGAAATATTGTAGACACAATGTGTAGTACAAACGTATTACTTTCTACGGGCTACTGTTAAAGAGCGAGCGATATGAAGTGGTCAGGTACACACACCCAGACTGACCAACACAAAAGTAGTAGTGGTTTGTAACATTTTATGTAGACCTTGTGGCGAGTACATGGCTGGAGATTATTCAACTTGTTATACAGCCACAGTACATCTTACGTTTCTGTGAAGGTGTAGTCGGGCCATTAAACATTTTTGTATAAATGAGCTCATCTAACAATCAGTTTATATTTGTATTTACAGATAGCCATATGTTGCATTGCAGCACCGAAATATATTTTGTTCACAGTTCTTTGATGCAGCCAATATTTAGTGTATTACAGTACATTTGTGTGGAACTTTTCATTCAATAACTGCATGGATTTATAATTAAATTATTTTTTTATTAGGTTAATCAGTATTCTCCACAAGGATTTGACAGAATGCCACAGTGTTTGGCCTATGGCTGCCAGACCAGAAGAGGGCACATGCCCGAAGGCATGTCATTCCACTGATTTCCGCGGAATGCACAACTGTGCAGTGTGGGTGCGTTGATGTGGAACTGATGTTGGTGACATTCGGGAATTTAAGGCTTAGTGAGCAACCCCCCCAAAGCATTACCTGTGTTTGAACAACAACAAAAATAGAAACCTCCTAGGGTAAGGTACCTGTAAAACCAACCAAATAAACAACAAAATAAAGGTACAGGTACTCCACGACAATCGAAGCCAACCAATCTTGCGTACAAAATCCTTTATTAAGAACAGTGGAGCAGTAAGCACTTTCGCGTCTACTATGGACGCTTCATCAGACTTCAATAAAAACTTAAAAACAGTGTGAATAAAATACTCAAGAGCATAGTCACATGGACCAGTGGTTGCTTAGTCATAATTATAGTAGTATCACACCTGAAGGGTGTATGTAATTACACATCTTAAAGGCAAAAACCTTATTCCTAAAAACTGTTCAACAAAATATGTTCAACATACTTAACTTGAAAATAGATAAAAAGCTCAAATATAATATAAATCAAAATAATATAAATCAAAAATAACATTAAAACTCAATTGTGTTTGAGACCACGATCTCTAAGGAAAGGTTTTAAAGCAACTCTTTCATTGAGACCATGCCCAACATCTGCTTGCAGTCTGATAATCCATTTGTTCTCCTCCTTTTCAGTGAAATTCCCTATGTTCCCTAGTCTCATGGAGGTATGTATCAACTCCAATACTAAAAACTCAAAACTGTCTAGTGCCTTTCGATAAAACGTCTCGCTAACTCATTGGTTTCATTCTCTTTATTAATGGCATATAGATGCTCTCTGATTCTCTCCCTAAGAGTTCTATTGGTCTTCCCTACATAGAACATTCTACATATCTGGCATATTGCTAGATGTACTAGGTTATGAGTCCTGCAATCTGCATAATGGTTGAACTCATAAACCTTCATAGTGTCTGGATGTTCAAATCTAATGTCCTTCGAAATAAAAGAGCAGTGGCTGCAACTACGGCATGGGAAAGTACCTTTCCTAACTGATGTAGGTCTACTATCCTTTTCTCTCTCATAATACATGTCTTTCAAGCTTCTATTCTTCTTATAAGAGAAGCTGGGGTTAGATCCTAAGATGAATTTCAACCTTTCATCTAATAGTAGAATCCCCCAATTTTTCTTGATAACATCTGTAATCTTCCTGTTCCTATCAGTATATGTAATAACCATCCAACACAAACAAGAAAAGGATGGTTATTACTTATACTGATAGGAACATAACCTAGTATAGGGAACATAGGGAATTTCACTGAAAAGGAGAACAAATGGATTATCAGACTGCAAGCAGATGTTGGGCATGGTCTCAATGAAAGAGTTACTTTAAAACCTTTCCTTAGAGATCGTGCTCTCAAACACAATTGAGTTTTAATGTTATTTTATTTTGATTTATATTATATTTGAGCTTTTTGTCTATTTTCAAGTTAAGCATGTTGAACATATTTTGTTGAACAGTTTTTAGGAATAAGGTTTTTGCCTTTAAGATAATGTGTAATTACATACACCCTTCAGGTGTGATACTACTATAATTGTGACTAAGCAACCATTGGTCCATGTGACTATGCTCTTGAGTATTTTATTCACACTGTTTTTAACTTTTTATTGAAGTCTGATGAAGCATCCATAGTAGACGCGAAAGCGCTTACTGCTCCACTGTTCTTTTAATAAAGGATTTTGTACGCAAGATTGGTTGGCTTCGATTGTTGTGGAGTACCTGTACCTTTATTACCTGTGTTTGCATCACTTTCAAGAAGACATGTTCAAACTAGACTATCGATTTGAATTGATGCCAGATTCCATGAAACCACGTAGACCTTATCATATATTGAAGGCCAATTCACTACCAACGCTATTTGACTTTGCTCAAAAGCACATACGGAATACTTTGGTGCAACGTATTGATCGGAATATGCGAAGAAAGGTATGTCTGCTTTTACAGTAACTACTTAAAAGATGTCAGGACACTAGTGTCCAATGACCAGTATTTAGCAATCAAGCTTAAAGACCATTAAGCAATACCAGGCTTGTATATAGTCACTCTAATGGTGATGTCACTTGTGAGTTACATACTGAAGTTCATGTGAAATATCACATTATCTGTAGTCTAAAGTCAAGTGGAGATGCAGAGAAGGTTCTTAAATATTTGATTGCATTTGTACTAAATCAGTGGTGTGCACAAATGTTACTGTTGTACTTGTATTTGCGACCTAAATGGTGTGCAGAAATGTTACTGTTGTACATGCACTTGCAAGTGCATCAAGATCACTGGGTCAATTCAAAGTTACAATGTAGTATATGAAGTTGTTCTCCTGTATTTTCCAGCTTGTGGAGGACCTACTGTCAGAACCACAGCCCGTACAAGAGCATTTGGAGGAGACAGCCAGAAGCAGTAATACACAGGTAAATCAAATCAGTTGCATCAGGCAAAAGTACACTTGAAAGTAGCCTGTGCACTCCATTTTTAAATTTTTGCAGAAAGGTGTACAAGTAAGGCAGTAGTACAATGCATAATTACATTTGTACTGCACTGACAGCGAGAAATTTCATTAGTACATAATTGGAAAATAGATATGTGAGTGACTATGGTACAGTTGACTAACAGTTGTACATCTTGGTGAGTATCAGTTAGACAACCCCCCCCCCCCCCCACACACACACACACAAACACACGGGCGTGGAATTACGAGTAATTAAATCTTAATAAGGTGTGCATTTACAGGATGGATGTTCTCATGACCCACACTGTTAAAGCAGAACAAAATCAAAAGTTAAGGGATAAGAGTCTTGTTAGTAACACTTTCCTGTAATGGAATTTTGCAGTAGAGATGACTGAAACTGGAGGGTGTGTAGGACTCCTTTTGTGTGAAGAGCTCATACAGAAGTAATGTGTATTAGAAAGGGGAAGTTGCACACTCCTGGGTACAAATTCACACAACTTTGGAAAAAATATTAAGCATGGCCCACTTTGGTAGAAGAGGGTGCATAACCAGATGGCACTGACACATTCAACAAAACTAAAGGGTGTATATACATAAAAGGATAGCCATGCATACATCAATGTCTAACTCCTAATTCTTCTCCATTTGGCTTAGCAGCATGCATCAGTTTTGGAGAATAAGGATCACTGTGAGGGAACACAGATGGACTTTACTGAGAATACCAGTGTGTACATGGAGTCAGGCATTCATCCTACTTATGTGATATGTACAAATTAGTACATCACTGAAATAGCAGATAATAGTGTACAGTGATTCCAGTGGGTTGTGATTCAGTAAGGACCCTAGTCTGTTTGGGGTTTTGCAGTGGACTTTTGGATTACATCCTTTCGCACCTCGGGCCATCATTGTAGCACTTTGTCCATGGTCAGCTTGTCCAGGAAAACAGAGCACACTATATGCAAAAATTATGAAGGGATATGGCATGGACGAGTGTAGCATAGCTGCATGTGTCCGATGTATTTACAGTGCAAATTTCACAGGTGCGTTTCTATTGAAATTGTTTGGCTGGTAGGTCACAATGTCAGTCTGAGGACATGGCAGACCACTGTATGGAAGCTTAAGTAGAAATTGTAAATCAGGTGTGATACGCTACCAGAAGTGCAGGTGTTTGAATGACCACATTAGAAAGACTGTGAATCCGGACATCTATTATAAGGCCTAGTGTTTGTGATGTATTTGTAAACGGCCACCACAGCACAAGCATTACAAGCATGAATGCCCCTCAAGTTATTGTCACAGCACATCAGTTCGTAACATGATTGTCATGATTCAATCCGACACACCTACACTGACCTGTCACACCACATCAGTTCATAACATGAGTGTCATTATTCAGTCCGACATACCTACACTGACCTGTCACAGCACATCAGTTCGTAACATGATTGTGATGATTCAATCCAACACACCTACACTGACCTGTCACAGCACATCAGTTCGTAACATGATTGTCATGATTCAGTCCGAGTGAACTGTCACAGCACATCAGTTCATAACATGATTGTGATGATTCAGACCAACACACCTACAATGACCTGTCACAGCACATCAGTTTGTAACATGATTGTGATGATTCAGTCCGACACACCTGCACTGACCTGTCACAGCGCATCAATTCGTAACATGATTGTCATGATTCAGTCCGACACACCTACACTGACCTGTCACAGCGCATCAGTTCGTAACATGATAGTCATGATTCAGTTCGACACACCTACACTGTCCTGTCACAGCACAGCAGTTCGTAACATGATTGTCATAATTCAGCCGACACACCTACACTGACCTGTCACAGCACATCAGTTCGTAACATGATCGTCATGATTCAGTCTGACACACCTACACTGACCTGTCACAGCGCATCAGTTTGTAACATGATTGTCATGATTCACTCCGACATACCTACACTGACCTGTCACAGCAAATCAGTTAGTAACATGATTGTCATGATTCAGTCCGACACACCTACACTGACCTGTCACAGCACATTAGTTCGTAACATGATCGTCATGATTCAGTCCGACACACCTATACTGACCTGTCACAGCACATCAGTTCGTAACATGATTGCCATGATTCAGCCCGACACACCTACACTGACATGTCACAGCACATCAGTTCGTAACGAGTGTCATGATTCAGTCCGACATACCTACACTGACCTGTCACAGCACATCAGTTCGTAACATGAGTGTCATGATTCAGTCCGACATACCTACACTGACCTGTCACAGCACATCAGTTCGTAACGACTGTCATGATTCAATCCGACATACCTACACTGACCTGTCACAGCACATCAGTTCGTAACTATTGTCATGATTCAGTCCGACATACCTACTGACCTGTCACAGCACATCAGTTCGTAAAATGATTGTGATGATTCAGTCCAACACCTACACTGACCTGTCACAGCACATCAATTCTTAACATGATTGTCATGATTCAGTCTGACATACCTACACTGACCTGTCACAGCACATCAGTTCGTAACATGATTGTCATGATTCAGTCTGACACACCTACACTGACCTGTCACAGTACATCAGTTCGTAACATGACTGTCATGATTCAGTCTGACATACCTACACTGACCTGTCACAGCACATCAGTTCGTAACGATTGTCATGATTCAATCCGACATACCTACACTGACCTGTCACAGCACATCAGTTCGTAACGATTGTCATGATTCAATCCGACATACCTACACTGACCTGTCACAGCACATCAGTTCGTAACATGATTGTCATGATTCAGTCTGACACACCTACACTGACCTGTCACAGCACATCAATTCTTAACATGATTGTCATGATTCAGTCTGACATACCTACACTGACCTGTCACAGCACATCAGTTCGTAACATGATTGTCATGATTCAGTCTGACACACCTACACTGACCTGTCACAGTACATCAGTTCGTAACATGACTGTCATGATTCAGTCTGACATACCTACACTGACCTGTCACAGCACATCAGTTCGTAACGATTGTCATGATTCAATCCGACATACCTACACTGACCTGTCACAGCACATCAGTTCGTAACGATTGTCATGATTCAGTCCGACATACCTACACTGACCTGTCACAGCACATCAGTTCGTAACATGATTGTCATGATTCAGTCTGACACACCTACACTGACCTGTCACAGTACATCAGTTCGTAACATGATTGTCATCATTCAGTCCGACTGACCTGTCACAGCACATCAATTCTTAACATGATTGTCATGATTCAGTCCGACATACATACACTGACCTGTCACAGCACATCAGTTCGTAACATGATTGTCATGATTCAGTCTGACATACCTACACTGACCTGTCACAGCACATCAGTTCGTAACATGATTGTCATCATTCAGTCCGACTGACCTGTCACAGCACATCAGTTCGTAACATGATTGTGATGATTCAGACCAACACACCTACACTGACCACCTGTCACATCACATCAGTTCGTAACATGATTGTGATGATTCAGTCCGACACACCTACACTGATCTGTCACAGCACATCAGTTCGTAACATGATTGTGATGATTCAATCCGACATACCTACACTGACCTGTCACAGTACATCAGTTCGTAACATGATTGTCATGATTCAGTCCGACTGACCTGTCACAGCACATCAGTTCATAACATGATTGTGATGATTCAGACCAACACACCTACAATGACCTGTCACAGCACATCAGTTCGTAACATGATTGTGATGATTCAGTCCGACACACCTACACTGACCTGTCACAGCACATCAATTCGTAACATGATTGTCATGATTCAGTCCGACATGCCTACACTGACCTGTCACAGCACATCAGTTCGTAACATGAGTGTCATTATTCAGTCCGACACACCTACACTGACCTGTCACAGCACATCAGTTCGTAACGATTGTCATGATTCAATCAGACATACCTACACTGACCTGTCACAGCACATCAGTTCGTAACATGATTGTCATGATTCAGTCTGACATACCTACTGACTGACCTGTCACAGCACATCAGTTCGTAACGATTGTCATGATTCAATCCAACATACCTACACTGACCTGTCACAGCACATCAGTTCGTAACATGATTGTCATGATTCAATCCGACATACCTACACTGACCTGTCACAGCACATCAGTTCGTAACGATTGTCATGATTCAGTCCGACATACCTACACTGACCTGTCACAGCACATCAGTTCGTAACGATTGTCATGATTCAGTCCGACATACCTACACTGACCTGTCACAGCACATCAGTTCGTAAAATGATTGTGATGATTCAGTCCAACACCTACACTGACCTGTCACAGCACATCAATTCTTAACATGATTGTCATGATTCAGTCTGACATACCTACACTGACCTGTCACAGCACATCAGTTCATAACGATTGTCATGATTCAGTCCGACATACCTACACTGACCTGTCACAGCACATCAGTTTGTAACATGATTGTCATGATTCAGTCTGACATACCTACACTGACCTGTCACAGCACATCAGTTCGTAACATGATTGTCATGATTCAGTCTGACACATCTACACTGACCTGTCACAGTACATCAGTTCATAACATGATTGTTATGATTCAGTCCGACATACATACACTGACCTGTCACAGCACATCAGTTTGTAACAGGATTGTCATGATTCAGTCCGACATACCTGCACTGACCTGTCACAGCACATCAGTTCGTAACATGATTGTCATGATTCAGTCCGACACACCTACACTGACCTGTGTCAGCAAAAAGGTTCTTTTTTAGCCATGAAAATGCTGCTAGGCTTTTTATGCACTCGGCCTTATTGTGTGCGCTAATTGTAATGTATGACAATCCGTTTTGAGATATACTGCTAAGGGTGACTATACCATGTATTCTAAACAGGTGGAGATGGAACTTGGACCAGTCTGCACAGAGGTCACTGTGGACAACAGTGAGGTAATGATTAGCAGATTGAGAAAAACAAGTAAGTTGAAGAACAAGTCCTGTCAGACCTAAAATATGCTGACTGCAGTAAATGTTGGAATACAAGCAAATATACCAGAAACTAGTAGTAACACATCTGAAGTAAAGTTGATCCAAAGCCATAATGTTGCTATTCAATTTCCAGAAATAGTAGTGCAAACATTTGTAGATCACAATTACAGTAAGGTGTCAAAAATGCACACAGACGAGAAATGCTTTGCAGCCAAGCACAGAAGAGGACGTAGGTTGTTATAAGGGAAGGAAAACCCAATGGTTATGGTCTGCTGACGAAGTGATGGTGGTGTGACACTATTAAGAATGTTTGATGTGCTAATGGAAGGTAAGCGCAATGATTGGTGGATGGACTGCTTGTAACATTAAAATGAGAGGCAGTGGTAGGTCAATGCTACTAATTAGTGGATGTGCAGTTGATTTACTATGTGTTATAGCAAACATTCATGCACATAGTTAATTTAATTGGAAATCTTGTATCTTTACTTTGGCACATTGAATGGAGGCACACCCGTAAGTCGAGCATGGTTTTGTGTGTTCAGGACTATTTCATATATGTAACTGCATCAGTATTTTTATTTGAGACACCTTGGTATTACAGAGTGTTAGTTGCAGTAGAGCACTGAATTTGATTAGGCCATGCACAGGGATAAAGGCAAAAATCATGCTAAGCAAAGCAGTTGTATGTATGAAGTATGTACTGTAAACCAAAAATACATTGAGCTTATGTAACTAGCAGGAACCAATTTCCATAGACACTCTTGCACAATCACTGAGAAGATATTAATTGTTCGACATGAGCCTGAGTAGCAAGTGGGTGGTGACATGGCACAGGAATCACAATGTTCAAAATCCTGTGTGGCAGTTATGCCCTCCTAACAGCGTTTATAGTTCAAGCCTTTGTACAGTGTGCTCCCTGTCACTTGTGCAGATGATGGCTGGTAACCTTGACACACTAACTTGTGTGAACATGTACTAATGTCTGATGCACAGTGTGAGACAGCGTGACATTATGCAGCAGTCACCAATTTGATGGTGAAGGGGTTTATGTGATGTGATACGTGTATTTTATGTATCCTTAAGTAATTTGTAGGGCCTACACACATTTACACAAAGGGGAGAGCGCTATGACATGTGCTTTTGGATCTCAGGTGGCAATATTTAGGAGAACTTGGAGTAAGATGTGCAATATTGCCAAAAGGGCACACAGCACTGCCTCGTACAGTGACTTGTAATAACGTAGACAGGAAAATTATGGAGTCAAAATTGTCATTCTGTACTCATGACACTGACAGTAGTATTACTCCGGTGTGCTTACTGCCTGACTTGACAAGTTTAGTTAGTTGTTGTGTCTTTCAGCTTTTCCCGGTTAGGGGCCGCCACAGTGGAACTCCGGTCTGCTAATGATTGGCAGTAGAGTTTTACGTGCTGGCTTGCCGGGCCTAATGCACAACCTTCAACGAAGGAACGCCCATTCAAGCATGTCATCACACACAAGACGCTCTGAGAATCGAACGGGCAACATCTGAGGCGACAACGCTACCGCAGCACCACCACCACAGTATATGACAAGTTTAGTTAGTACAACTGCAAACTGGATGCTGCAATTCTTATTTGAGTGAAGGGTGTAAACCCTCTTACGTGGAGTTTTCTGTGAACTGCACGTCTCTTTTGTTGTTTTAAAGAGACCCAAGTCAAATTAATGTGAAAAACATGAATAACTGTTTGGCTGAGTAGTGTCTACTGCCAATTAGCTCGATATATGACCAGTGGAGCAGTAAGATTTGAAATATGCACAATGAAAAGCAGGGAGGGCCTCAAAGTAAATTTATTAATATGGATAAAGGACTAAAGGATTACTAGTTTCAGCTGAATTAGAGATCATATTAAGCTCCCAAAATGCCTCAGTTATCTGCATTATAAAAGTGAATGCGTACATGCACAAAATAATTAGTAGCCCACCCCCCCAAAAAAATTTCACTGCATGGAATATAGAAAACTGTTTTCAGTACATAATTTTACTGTGCCAGCATCATAGACACAGGTTTGCTATTGACTGTTTTACAGTCCTTCAAAATGTGTGGAGATGATGAAAATGTCATTCATCACCCAGAGACTCCCTATGCTGTGGAACAAAATCCCGGTACATGTGAGGCAGAGCACCTCGCTGGCCTTGTTCAAGAGAAATCTTGACCAATGGATGGGAGATCGCAAATATACCCCAGGGATTACCTCAGTGTCACTGCTTGACAGAGGCACAACAAAATAATGGGCATAGTTTCCTTCAAACTAAAGGGGTGGCGAAAGCCACAAAACTCTGGGCTAGGCTTATAAATGCCCTTGGGCAGATAGCCTAGTATGAACCTATGAAAATACAAAAACATTTCACTAGGCTGATGTTCCTCAAAGAGATTGTAAAACAAACATAAGTTAACATAATGTCTTGTAGAAATTAAATAAAAAAAAAAGTGTACACAATGAAATAATCAAAAATTATCAACTGTTCTACGAAATTTAGTTTGAAATTTTTTACATAAATCTTTCTGCTGCTGCCTAACAAATGATTCTGCAGGCAGAGGGGAAGACATTTGAAATGGCACTCCCTTCCTTTCAATTCTGAGCTGTCAGTTGCAGTGACAGTTTTAACCTCTGCAGTAGTGTGGGAGGAGGGGACTGTCAATTCATGCTGGACAACAAAAGAACACTTGGAACAAAGGCATCCGGGTTTAGCTACAACTGTGTCTGCTGCTAGATAACTTCAAATTATACTGTAAAGCAAGCTCTGATCTAAACATAACTGAGGGTGATTAACAGAAAAGAAGCAGGCCTAACACAGAAGGAATACAAACTGACAATGAGTCACAGATTTCCCATTATATGTCAATGGCACGGGAATTCACAGTTACTTCCTTATGTCTGGCATGAGTCACAGAAAGGAGACTTGAAATGCTTTGTGGGAAAGAGAAAGGCTTGAAGGAGAAGTAGATCACGTTGGTAAAGCATGCCCCATGTTGTGGTAAACAGGCTAAAATTACAAAAAGCACGAGTCAATTTTAGGTATTAAAATAGGTCTGGGAAACACAAAAATGTCACAAAAATGTCAAAGAATATCGTTGACTCCCAAAGTATCCTTCCAGCAAACAATCAGGAACAAATGTAAGCAGCAAAACTGTAAGGATACACCACGAGAATAATTCCTAAAATCTTCTTTATTCAAACAAATGACAGAATGGATAAGCGCTTTCACATGCTATGCGCATGCTTCATCAGATCATCTGGTGAAACAAAGATAGGCTGAAAAACAACATTTTTTTAGTTCTAGGGTGGAGTTTTCCTTTAAGTTTTTGGACCCTCTGAGGAATTGCTTCAGCAGTGGATGAGAGAAGAGGGGTGGGCTCTGTATTATAATGTGCTGAAATGGGTGAGGCATGAACTTTGATGGAAAAGGAAAGGCCCTTGTGAAGCATCTCAGTAAAGTATTGAAGAATATGAGGTAAATTGGGCACTGCTGTGCTCATCCCGCGTTTGGCTCCAGGAACAGAATATTTCCATTTTTCAGCATAGGATTTTCTAGTACTAGGCCTCCTTGCCTCCAGAATGACATCCATCACTTGCTTACTGAGGGATGGTAATGGAGAGATCAGGTGTCATGGTGCCAGAAGTGACACGGCGCAAGAGGGGGTACCAGTGTTGGCGTGGCCAGTCTGGTGCAATCAGTATTTTCCTTGGTTTGTCTGGTTTGATCTTTAGTACCACTTTGCAGAGGAGAGGCAGAGGGGGAAAGGCATAAATTGATAGGTTTTTCCAGGTGAAGGGCAGGGCATCCACTTTCCAAGCTTGTTTGTGGTGAGCCCTTGTTTAGAAATTGTCCAATTGGTAGTTCTGGGGGGAGGCAAACAGGTCTATCCTCTGCGCTCCCCATTTGTTTCTCAACATTTTGAATATCTTTGGTTCCAGTTTCCACTCGTGTGGGTCCATGAGATTTCTGCTTAGGTTGTCTGCCAGTGTATATAGCTTTCCTGCCAGTAATTGAGCCTGTAGGTGCACTTGGTAGATCAAGGCTGTGTTCCACAGAGCCATGGCTAGTCTGCAGAGAGGGTATGTTTATGTACTACATAATAGTGGTGTTGTCTGTCTTTACCAATAATTGTCCTGGAAGAATGTGGTCCTTGAAGGCTATCAGAGCATTCTGTACAGCTAACATTTTTTTTTGATTGATATGCAAGTGTATTTGAATTGGGTTCCATTTGCCCTGAAAGCACTGCCCTGCCAAGTGACCCACCCCCATGCATAGTCTGATGTGTCTGTTATGGTGGCAGGGGGTAGAGTGAATGGCAGTCTTGTTCTGGTGGCAGGCCTCTGCCCACCAAAGGAACTATCTGTAGACAAGGCATGCTAAAAATCATTGATTCTAGATCCTGAGGATGTTGACACCATAGGCTTTTTAGATACCATTGTTTCCTCATATGGAATTAGTAGAATGCAAGAGGCCATGAACCCCAGGGCTTGCAGTATTTTCCTTGCAGACAGCTGGGTCTTTGTGGCCAGTAATTTGAAGTAGGCTGTCAAATGAACTTGTTTCTCTGGCATGAGACAGGCCATCTGTGAAGTTGTATTCAAGCTTACTCCCAGGAATACAATTTGTTGGCAGGATAAGATGATTTTTTTTTTTGTTTATGGTGTACCCCAGAGAAATTAGCAATTTCTTTAAAAATGCCAGATTTAATAGTATGTCCTGGTTTTCTGCCTGAATTAGACAATCGTCCAGGTATGGGTATATTTGAATATTTCTTTGCCTGCAAAATGCAATGACTGGAGCTAGGCACTTTGAATACCCTGGGTGCAGTAAATAAGCCAAAGGGCAGTGCAGAGAACTGATCGTGCGTGTAGCCTGCTATGAAGCATAGGTATCTTCGGCAAGACTCCCTTATTGGGATGTGCAGGTGGAATTCCTTTAAATCCAGTGTTGCCAACCAGGCATTTTTGCCTAGCATGGGAAGCAGCTGATGAAGAGTTAGCATCTTGAATGTTGGGTTTACCAAAAAAGTGTTTAGGATAGACAGGTCTAGGATAGGATGCCAGAAATTGTCTTTTCTGGGTACCAGGAAGAGTCTTTAGTAGAAACCTTTCCCCCATTCTTCCTCTGGAACAGGTTGAATAGCCCTGATGCTTAAAAGAGAGAACTTGCTTTTGAGTCTCTGCCCACTAATTTGGGGGTAGGGTCTGGCCAACTATTTTGCATTGGTAAGGAGTGGAAGTGGAATCTGTATCCTTGGATAAACTATTTAAAACCCATTTGTCCTGGGTAATGAGTTCCCAATTTTTTGCATGCAGGGCAATTTTTCCCCCTAAAGGAACAGTCAGTTGAGCAGGGCTTGGAAGGTTTAAAGTTAAGTCACTGAGACTGTTTACCACAGGGGGGGGAGTCTTACTAACTGCTTTGGAAGTGGCAGCCCCCCCCCTCACTGCTTAGGCCTGCGAGTACCTTGGGACTTGAGCCTGGGTGTTCTGCTGGTTATGGGTTTGGACTGAAGGCCTGGAAGAGGCAGGAAAGGGCCAATGCCTACTAAATCTGGGAGAGGCTGCACTTGCAGGAAATCTTTGACAGTTTGCATAGATTTAGCTTTTTCCTCCATCTTTTTAAGTACTTCTGCTTTGTTGCCAAACAGGCAGTCTTAGTTTAAGGGAGCATCCAGTAATTTAGCTTTAACATGATCTGGCAAAGATTGTTCCTTAAGCCAAACTTGCCTTCTAAGTACAGACCTAGTGCCAGCAGCCCTGCAAGATACCTCTAATGAATCAAAACCACATTGCAAAGTAAGTTTTCCAACTTGTTCAGCAGAATGCATTAAATCCTGTAATTCTTTATTTTCAGCACAGTCAGGAATCACTTTCTGTTTAAGCAATCCAATAATATTCTGCTGATACTTTAACATATGAAACTGGCAGTTTAAGGCCCTAATGGCCAAAGTGTATACCTTTTTACCCCATCTATCCAGCGCCCTGGAATCTCTATCAGAGGGTGTAGAATTGTTGGCAGTAGTAGCCTTAATGCCCTTGGGTCCCTGTGAAATGGTCTCAGGATCTGCAGTAGGATTTTTAGAGAGGAACTTGAAAGACCGGTACCCTGTAATACCGTATCAGGTTTTCCGGGAGGAGAAGGTAAAGTGTCAGGGTCCAGGCTAGATTGGTGAATACAGTCTTGTTTTTTCTACATACAAGTATCGAACAATTTGTTTTTGGGTTGTGAAGTATATTTCAACAATTTTTTTACTCGTATTACAGGTTCGAACTGATGGTGACATACTACTATATATTTTCTTCGTAAGTGGTTTTAAAAAGAAATTATGTACTCACCATAACATTCCATGTTGATAGTCCATCTCACCCCCTTCATTTTTACATATGGGTCCAGAGCCGATCTGGTTGCTCGTGGCTAAGCAAGTATCCCATGGTGCACCAGTGCAATCCCCAGATCTTGTTTGCTGCTCGCTAGAAACAGAAAGAAACCTCTAACCAACAAACCAATACTAAAGGGTCGCCAACCAAGAAATTTAAAGTATTACCTCCAGATCTTCCAGGATGGGGGCAGGAGGGCGGGTTGGTAAAACTGAAGGGTGAGATGGACTACCAACATGGAACGTTATGGTGAGTACATAACTTCTTTATGTTAGGTAGTCCAATCTCACCTTCATTTTTACATATGGGATAGCGTCCCTAGTGCCTTATTCTTGGGTGACTCATTGAAAGATACTCCTGAGCACCGTGGTGCCAAAGGATGCTCTAACCCCTAGAAGCCAAATCCAACTTATGAGTAATGAAGGTGAGGGGTAGCCCACGTAGCTGCTGCACAGATATGATCAATTGGTACCCTGGCTTGAAAGGCTGCAGAGATAGGCAGACCTGGTAGAGTGAGCCTTGATCCCATGGGATAAAGGTCTGCCCTCCGAACTGTAGATGAAAGCTATGCAACTCAAAATCCAGTTAGACAATGTCACCTTAGAAACTGGTAAGCCCAATCTGGAATCGGAAAAAGAAACTAACTGGTCTGACTTCTGAAATTCTTTGGTCCGTTGCAAAAAAAAATGTAGCTGTCTGTGAACATCCAGCTGGTGGAAATGATATTCGGGCTGCATTGCTGTGATTGGGAAAGTAAACTGGTAGCTCAATGGACTGGTTCAATGTGGCTAAAGAACAAACTTTGGGAACATACGAAGGATTGGTACATAAAGAAACCCTGTCTTTATGAAAGACTAAATAAGGTGGCTTAATAGACGGGGCTTGTAGCTCAGAAACATGTCTGGCTGATGTAATAGCTACTAAAAACAGTCTTCTAAGACAAATATTTTAAGGAAGATGAATGAGACGGTTCAAAGGGAGGGTATGCTAGTTTGGACAACACAAAATGTAAGTCCCAAGAAGCCACAGGTTCTTGTAATGGTGGTCTCAGTAAAGTGGCTCCTCTCAAGAAAGTCTTGCATAGCTTATGAGACGTAAGGTTGAAATTTGGAGACCCTAAATAAAAATATGAGATTGCCGCCAATTGTACTTTGATGGTGGCCGCGGCAGATCCCTGCTGACAAAGCTCCGAAAGGAATTCCAGAATCACAGGAACAGGAGTGGTGTTAGGATCCACTTTCATTTTCTGTGCCCAAATAGAGAATCATTTCCATTTACTGTTATACAGCCTTCTGGTTGAGGGTTTATGAGGATGAAAGAATATGGGAGACTGATGACGAAACATCATGAAGCCTGACTAGAGATGGAACTGGAGCAGACAAGCTGTCAATTTGAGGGTGTGGAGAGAGGGGTGTAGCGAACCAGACATGTGGGTTAATAGATCTGGAACTGGGTCCAGAATCCAAGGATCGTCCAGGAGAAGAGGCTCAAGGAAGGGGAAACAGGCCTGACGAGGCCAGTAAGGAGCAATGAGGATCAACTTGCTTCCCAGTCGGTTGGCTTTCTGTATCACTTTGGGGATAAGAGGGAATGGAGGAAAGGCATAGAGAAGTCCCGTGGGCCAATCGTGGACCAGAGCGTCTCTGGGTGCTTCCTCCAGAGGGGGAATTAGGGAAAAATAACTGCTGTACTTGGCATTGTCTGGACTGGCAAAAAGGTCGCAGCAAGGTTGTCCTCATTTTCGAAAAATCCATTCCACTATTTCCCATTTTAGAGACCACTTGTGTGGTAGTAAGATTGCCCAGCTCAGCTTGTCAGCTATCACGTTGGTTGTCCCCGGAATGTGTTGCCACCAAAAAGCGCTGGGAAGAAATCACCCATTCCCAAACTCGCATGGCCTCTCGACAGAGTAGGTAAGATCTGGTACCACCCTGTTTGTTGATATACCACACAACTGACATGTCCGACTGTATCGCAATTGTCCCTGGAGGAAGAAGGTCCTGAAGCGCTTGCAATGCCAGAAGCACTGCTCTCATCTCCAGAACATTAATATGCAGATGAGCCTCATTTTCTTGCCATGTCCCGTGGACAGTCCCGCCAAGATAATGCCCCCCCCACCCGACCTAGGAGGCATCCGTGGTCACAGTGGCAACAGGTTGGGTAGGCACAAAAGGAGCTCCCGTGAACAAGTTGTTGGGGGCTATCCACCAACGAAGGTCCTTTTTGCATGATTCCATCAACAGAATAGGGTGATTCAGTGGTAGATATTGGATTGACCACTGGAAGAACAGGAGCCATTAAAGGATTCTCATGTGGTAGAGGCCATCGTTCCAAGAAGTTGAAGAATCCATTTTGCTTTGACCTTCCAAAGCGGAAAAAGACGCTGAACTTGTGAGATGAGGTTTTGTGCCCTTTCGGCGGGAAGACGAACTGTCATATCCACTGTCTACCTCTGCATCTATAAAAAAATCAGATTGCGAGGGCAGCAATGCAGATTCTTCCCAATTTATGGAGATCCCTAGTTGAGCACAAAGCTGGATGGTGGCATCCTTCTTTTGGAGGAGTAGATGACTGGTGGGGGCAGTCAGGAGCCAGCAGTCCAAATACAGAAACACCTGGAATCCCTGACGTCTCAGGTGAGCTCACTACTGCCATGCATTTGGTGAACACCCTGGGGGCTGTGGTGAGACCAAAGGGCAGAGCACGAAACAGATGATTGGCTGGCTCCTAGCTGGAAGCGGCAGATAACTCCTTGACACCTTGTCCATTTTTATATGGTAGTAGGCGGAGATCCAAAGAGCACGTCCAATAGTCTTTCCCTAACAACGGAAGTATAGACTGCAGTGTGACTATCCGAAACCTGTCCTTTTTCACGGATTCATTTAATCTGCTGAGGTCCAATATTGGCCTCCAGTCTCCGGTTCATTTTGGGGAAAAAAAAAGAACCTGGAGTAAGTTCCGGATACTGTCTGGTCTGCTGGGACGGGCTGGATGACTTTTTTTGAGAGCAACTTGTTGATCTCCACAGTTGCCTGATCCCTGTGATTGGGTGGAACATCTGGGATCTTTTTGGGACAAATGGTGGAAGGGAAAAGGGTATGATATAGCCTCTGGTAACAACTTTGTACCCACTTGTCTTGGGTTATATTTAGCCAGGCTTCTGAATACAAAGATGCAACCCCCGACTGGCCCCAGAGAAACGCAGTCGGGCCCCACATCAGGAGCGCTAAGGCTGCCCTCAAAAGGAATCACGGCCTTGTTGGTATTGCGGACCACCCCCTGCCTCTGGGGTGACATCTACCATTTCCTCCTCTGCCTCTGAAGGAGGATTCACTGTGTCCAGAAAGGCCCTCTGGGACTTTTTGAACCACATTTTACCTCCCCTTTGACCTTTGGGGTATGGTCGAGAGGGGATGGTAAAATGGACTCCCACAGCAGAGAGAGACTTTCCTTCCTGTTCACAGTGTTTTTCACCTTGGGGCCAAACAAGGAGGAACCATCAAATGGGGCATTGGTGAAGGTTGACTTAAAAGGCTCCGCAAAGTTACACAAGTGCATCCAGGAGTGGCGCCTAAGGGCAACTCCTGAACCTGCTGTTCTGCTCACTCCATCAGCAGCATGGGAGATAAGCCACATGGAGGAGTTAACTACTGAATTTAGGGTGGACAACTGAGCAGAGATCCTATCAGGGACTCCCTCAGGACACTCTGTATGGAATCACCTAACTCCTTGAGGAGATCCCTCTGCAACCTAGTGAAATAGGTAAGATAGTTCAGAGATCTAAGTGTAAAAGCCACTGAACTAAATACATGCTTCCCAAATCTGTCCATCTGTCAAGACTCCTTGTTTGGCAGATAAACAGAGGAAGAAGTTTCCGCCAACTCCTTCGTGGCCGTCGCCACCACCATGGCATCTACGGGAACGCCCTTAGACAAGAATTATTTTCCAAGAGGGGCAAACAAGAACTTATATGGTCTTCTAGGAACTGGCTCCATGGCATCGGGAGTATCCCACACCTTCCGACTAACCAGATCCATTAGCTCGTCGAAAGGTGGAGACACCCAAGAGGTAGAGGGTTTAGACCCGAAAGCCTTCAGGTACACAGACTCCTCATCAGAAGGGTTGACAGTGGGCCAGTCACACCTTTGTTTAAGGATCTCTAGAATGTCCAAAAAGGAGATATCAGAGGATGACTTGGGGGACCCCTCCGACTCGAGGTCAGTGTCCGATGTCAGAGACTCATCCTGGGAGTCAATATACTTCCTCTTGCATACTCTCTTCTGAGGGGGCTCCTCAAAAGGACCTTCTGGAGAGGCTCCAGAAGAGTGGGGGCCACCAGCCGGTGGCTCCTGAGGCTGTGGGTCTCTGCAGTCTCCGGAGAGAATAGGTACTGAGACCAAAGTGGGAGCCCTGGGGGGAAGAGTGCTTGTACCACTGGCAGGGACTGTAGATAGTGACAGCACACTCCACCTCAAAAACAGACCTCTCCGGCTCTGAAGACTGTCCCCACTCCGAAGAGACAAAGGACGGTGCCGGAGCCCAAGCCATCGGCTCCGAGATAGATGTAGGGTCCGAGCTCACGCTGGCGAAAACACCGAGAGGAAGGCTCGGAACCAAAGATCGATTCAAACCCTCCCCATCGGCGCCGACAGAAGAGCTTCAGTCCCTGGACACAACGGACAGAGCAGAGCGTGTAGGAGCCAAACTCTGCTCCAATGCAACAGCAAGGGGAGCCGGAACCAAGGGTTCCTCCGTTGGTAACAAGCACTCAGGCTCCGAAAAGCCAACATGGCTCGGACAAGGAATCACAGATGAGGGCAAAACTGGTTCAAGTGGCTCCAAAACAGATTGGGTCGGAGCCAACAAAAATTTAGGCAGAGCAGACTACTTCAGGAGTCTCAGTACTACCCTCTCCACATCTTCCAAAAGACTCCTGGAAGATTCTAGAAGATAAAGTTAGGGATCTCGACCTAGCAGGCACTGGAGATTTGACCAGCAAGAAGACCGGTAGGGACTCTATTCTGCTAGTCAACTATTTCCAAAGGTTCAGCAGTTGGCACCAAAGCACCTGTGACCAACTGAAACCATGGTGCTCTCCTTCGGCTCTGAAGACTGAGTTGTCGAGGAGGCAGATTGTTAATTTTGAAGGTGGCTCCGAAACACCAGCCAGTGCCGGAGAAGGCCTTTTTGAACCTTTTGATTCTGAGTCGGATCCTAACTTTGAAGACTTAGCCGAAAAAGCCAACGAACCAGATAAGGCTTCCTCGAAGGTTGGCTTCAGAAGACCCCCGAGTATCAGTTTCTTTCTCTCCTGCAGCACTCTAGAAGAGAAATCATGACAGAACAAACATGATTCCTGCAAATGGATGGCTCCCAAGCAGTAGACACAGCTACTGTGGCCATCCGTCAAAGACATTTTCTGGGAGCACTTCATACATTTTTTGAACCCAGAGGGTTTGTGCTCCGTGCTATCCTTAGAAATTGCAAACACACAAGCAACCAGGAGAAAAGAGAAAGAATAACTGAGGACTAGGTCCTCTAACTAAAATGGGCCTAAGCCCTGTAGAAAAATTACACGAGGACTAGGTCCTCTAAGTTAAACGGGCCTAGCCTGGTGCAAGAGAAACTAGGTCTTTCAACTACAACATTCAGTCACACAGGAAATTTTTCCAAATAAAATTACACTTTAGTAACATGAGGACTAGGTCTTCTAAGTTAAACGGGCCTAGCCCTGTGAAGAACTGGGTCTTCTAATTCAAACAGACCAAGTATATCACACACACATTCAATAAGATAGGAAACATTTGCAACTGTAAAACTGATTAAGACTTTAGCGGATCCCCGCCAAACACCACCAGTTAATAATAAAGTACAGTTTTGTACCTACCATAAATGTAGATGTTCGAAGATCCACATTGCTGCAGTCCTAACACTTGGGTAGTCCACTGTCCCAGTCGGCCCGAATACCAAAGTATAAGGCTGACGTCGGTCAAGGCGCATTTGTCTGACATCAGGACGTCAGGGTACAAATGCGCATGACCGACGTCATATCCTCAGTCTTTTCTTGCCCCAGATGTCAGAAGACCCTAAAAAGATAAGGCCAAAACCAAAAAACACCAAAACACACCTGTACCTAATATATGTACAATATATACAAATTAACAAAAATAGAACCCCACCCACACAACCACCCCTAAACACAGAGGGGAAGGAGGGAGGGAAAATTGGACTGCAGCAATGTGGATCTTCGAACATCTACATTTATGGTAGGTACAAAACTGTACTATGTTCTTCATCTCACATTGCTGCAGTCCTAACACTTGGGTAGAATCCCAAAGCAGAGGTAAGGGAGGATGGCTAAACTATAATGAAGCAGGAGCTGCCAAAATGCCCTGCAACACAGCAGTGGCAAAACCAGCCCTGGATTTAGAATAGAGAGGAAGGTGGTAATGCTTGGAGAAAGTATGCACTGAACTCCAAGTAGCTGCCTCCAAAATATCCTTAGTTGCCACCCCCCTTAGAAATGCTGTGGAAGTGGCAGTAGCCCTAGTGGAATGAGGCCTAATCCCAGCTGGAATCTCCTTGCCATGATGGGAGTAACAGAATGCAATGCAAAACCCAATCCACTTAGATATAGTTTGTTTTGACAGAGGCTTGCCCTGAGAACTCAAAGCAAAAGAAACAAACAACTGCTGAGACTGCCTAAAATCCCTAGTCCTGCTTAAATAATAACGCAACTGCCTGTGTACATCTAAAGTGTGCAAAATCTTTTCCCCTATTTTGGGGATCTGCATAAAAAGTAGGCAAATGAATAGTTTGGTTTAAAGCCACACTAGAAACCACCTTAGGCATAAATGAAGGATTAGTACGTAATGATACCCTATCCTTATGAAAAATCAAAAGGCTCAACCGCCATAAGGGCCTGCAATTCAGAAACCCTTCTTGCAGAAGTAATGGCCAACAAAATGCAGTCTTCCATGACAAGTATTTCAATTCAGCAGTAGCCGCAGGCTCAAAAGGTTGTAGAGTAAGTTTCTCCAACACAAAATTGAGGTCCCAAGCAGGAGTAGGAGCTCTCGTGGGGTCTTATATTCTTTGCCCCTCTAAGAAATTGCTTGAACAAAGGATGAGAAAACAATGGTGGGTCACAATCATAGTGAGCTGAAATTGCTGCAGCATGAATCTTAATGGAAGAGAAAGACAAACCTTTGTCCAATAACTCAGTAAGATATTGAAGAGCCACACTCAAATTAGGCTCAGAAACATCCAAATCCTTTGCTGCACTCCAAAATAAAAATCTCTTCCATTTTTCTGCATACACTTTACGTGTACTAGGTCTTCTGGCTTCCATAATCACATTCAAAACTTGTTGAGGAAGTAGAGACCTGCTGTGGTTCAAAACAGAATATGCCAGGCTGTTAGATGAAGAGAGTGAAGCTTGACATTGAGTAGATGACCGTCCCTCTGAGACAAAAGGTGTGGAATTAAAGGTAAAGGCCATGGAGGCTTCCTTACCAGATTCCTCAGTAATGGGTACCAGTGTTGCCGAGGCCAATCTGGAGCTATCAAAATCATCCTTGGCTTGTCTTGTCTGACCTTTAGGAGTACCTTTGGGAGGAGAGGCAGAGGTGGAAAGGCATACACATGAAGATTTTCCCAACTGAACGAAAGCTGTGTGATGAAACCTTTTCGTGCAAAACTTTGGCAGCTGGTGGTTTAGTGGAGAAGCGAACAGATCTATGTCTGGAGTTCCCCATGACACTGTCAATTTTCAAATACATGAAGATCCAGTTTCCACTCGTGGGGATCCATGATTTGCCTGCTTAACACATCTGCTAAGGAGTTCTGTGCTCCTGGCAGAAACCTTGCCTGAAGAGTTAGCTGCAAGCTGAGCGCAGTCTCCCACAAAATCATTGCTTGCCTGCATAGAGGATAAGAATGTGTTCCCCCTTGCTTGTTGATGTACCACATGACAGTTGTGTTGTCTGTTAGAATCAACACCTGCCCTGGAAGAAGTAACTCCTTGAAAGCCATTAACGCAAACTGGACTGCTAACATCTCCTTCATGTTGATATGTAGATGCTGTAGTCTGGCAGGCCACTTGTCTTGTATCCACTTTCCATTCAGATGAGCTCCCAAGCTATGTCTGAGGCATCTGTCGTTAGAATCTGACTCGCCTCTGGCCGGGTCACAGAGAGTCCCTTGTTTAGGTGACATTCCTGAGCCCACCACAAAAATTCCTTTTGAATGCAAGGTATTATTGGAATGACAGTGTCCAAATCCTGGCAGTGCTGTGTCCATACATTTTTTAGATACCATTGCAGCTTCCTCATATGCAGTTTGGCATTGGGAAGCACCAGAATACAAGATGCCATGAACCCTAAGGCTTGAAGGACTGTCCTTGCAGTCAGCCCGGACTGAAGAGATAGTTGATGGAAGTAAAGGGAAAGATTTTTTGTTTGTCCGGGGTTAAAAAAAAGGCCATCTGGGCTGCTGTATTCAGTCTCACACCCAGAAAGCACATGTCTTGAGAGGGTACTAGACTGGACTTTATTTCGTTCACAGAATACCCCAGGCATCTTAGCACTGCTATCACATATTCCAGATGCTGAAGAAGCTCATCCTTTTCTTGAGCCACAATCAGACAGTCGTCCAAGTAAGGATAGATTTGTATTCCTTTTAGCCTGAAGAAAGCTACAACTGGAGCCAGAACTTTTGTGAATACTCTGGCCGCAGTAGATAAGCCAAAGGGCAATGCAGAGAACTGATAATGGGAATTTCCAGCTCGGAAACGCAGATACTTCCTGCAACTGAGTCTGATAGGCACATGAAGGTAAGCCTCCTTGAGATCTAAAGTTACCATCCAGTGATCTTTGCCCAGCAGAGGTAAAAGCTGTTGTAACGTCAACATTTTGAACTTGGGAATGTCCAGATAAGTGTTGAGGATAGACAAATCCAAAATTGGTCTCCACGTGTTCCCCTTTTTGGTACTAGGAACAGGCGAGAATAAAATCCTAGGCCCCTTTCTGGCACAGGAACCGGCTGAATGGCCCCTATCTGGAGTAACAGAGAAATTTGCTTGTGAGCCTCTTTTCTTTGTATAGGAGGAATGTCTGGCATGCCTTTGAAAGGAGGCAAGGTATGGAAATAAAACCTGTAACCGTGGTGAACGATATCCAATACCCATCTGTCTTGGGTAATAACACTCCAATTTTCTTTGAAAAGTGCCAGCCTTCCTCCCAAAGGTGCTGCCAGACGAGAAGGCTCTGGCAGCTGAAAAGGTAAGTCATTGGGTCTGCTTACGAAAGGACTGACCTCTGCCCTCACCAGAAGACTGGGCAGGCGAACTGCCTGTTCTAGGCCTAAAAGAACCTTGAGCTCTGCCCCTACCACGTCTAGATCTACCCCTAGACTGAGAATCATAAGAAGGATAAGTCCACCCCTTAGTAGGCCAATTTCTACTAAACTTTGGAGGCTGAACCTGCAAAAAATCTTTAACAGTCTGCATAGACTTAGCCTTGTCCCCCATTTTCTTTAAAACTGCGGCCACAGGCACCAAATAACACATCAGATTGTAAAGGAGCATCTAAAATCCTTGTCTTTACATGTTCAGCTAAATTCTGATCCCTCAGCCATGCGTGCCTGAAGAACAGAACCAGTGGCTGCCACCCTCAAGAGGCCTGTACAGCATCAAAACCACATTGCAAGGAATGCTTACCCACCTGTTCAGAAACATGAACTAAATCCTGCAACTCTTTACACTCAATACCTTCCGCCAGAGCATCTACCTTAGACTGCAATTGTGAAAGGAGATAATTTTGGTATTTCAACATGTGAAACTGGCAATTCAAAGCCCTCATGGCTAAAGTGGAAGAAGTATACACCTTCTTTCCCCATCTATCCAAAGCCCTTGCCTCTTTATCAGAAGGAACAGGATTTTTAACAACAGAAGCCTTAACACCTTTAGGGCCCTGAGAAACAGTTTCTGGGTCTGCCCTAGGACTCTTAAACAGATACTTATGAGCTTCAGGCACCCTATAATACCTATCCGGTTTAACTGGGGCAGGAGGCAAAGAATCAGGGTTCAGGAAGCCTCTGCAAAACATCCTCTACCACATCCAGAACTGGAGGTATAGCTAAAGGCCTATGCTGGGGTAGAAACAAAAATTCCCTAAGCCTTTTCCTGGAATCAGAGAAATCTTGACCTTCCCATTTAAAATGCTCCCTCATGGAATGAAGAGTCTCTGAAAATGAAAAATCCTCAGGAGGAGAAGCCGAAGGTGTAGAGTCATCTACATCAGAATCAGAATAAGGAGGATACTCCTGCAAGTCTTCAGCCGAAGACTCAGAAGCCTCCGAACACTGCTCAAAACTCTCAAGCTCAGGTTCCACCCTAGGCCTCTTATCAGGGGCATAGAACCTCTAATCATAGTAATCAAATCTTCTGCCATTTTAAGCATATGTTTCTTAGGCAGAGACCCTGAAGAACTAGGGGAGACCCCCACTGAGTTTAACCCTGGCCTGCCTCTAGAAGAAGCCTTGGAAACAGAAGGGGAGGGCCTAACCACCTTAGGAAGGGAGGGGAGAACAGCTACCTGAGAAGCCCCTTCAGCCTGGCCTACCTCCTGAGAGGACACATCTTGTAACAGTAAAGACTCTCCCTGAGAATCCAAAGGAACTTCTGGTAGAACCACCGGCTCCACCGAGCCCTCTAAAGAACCGACGTCCGGGACAGACGGTTCTTCCACCCTAGGCTTCGCTGCTTTGTCCTTGCGCTTTTAGATTTAAGCGGGCGCCGGAGCATCCGGCGGCATGTTGTAATTACAACGCTTCCCAAAACTAACCTGGCACAATCTAATCTTCTCTTAATAGTGCGTTTGTTAAATCTAGCACAAGAGCGACAGCCAACAACGTCGTGCTCAGGCCCTAAGCAAGGTATACACAAGGTATGGTAATCTCTATGAGGTATCTGTTTCCCACAAGAAATAGTTATTCACTTTTTCTGACATCCGGTTAAAAACTGAGGCAAGAAAAAACCAAAATATTCCCCAACGGGTACTTAGCCAACTTTGATTCGGTCTGAAACTCCGACTTCAGAAAATTTCAGAACGCCAACCTGCACTCGCAATACTGCTTCTGCATCGGACCATGCGGCAAAAAAGACTGAGGATATGACGTCGGTCATGCGCATTTGTACCCTGACGTCCTGATGTCAGACAAATGCGCCTTGACCGACGTCAGCCTTATACTTTGGTATTCGGGCCGACTGGGACAGCGGACTACCCAAGTGTTAGGACTGCAGCAATGTGAGATGAAGAACATCCGATTAACAGGAAATTAAATCAATAGGAGCCCCTATTGATTAAGAACGGCAAAACCGCCAAAACTATCTAGGCAATAAAGCGCAACTGCGCCTAACTACTGATATACAGGATACTACTAAAGGTCACACAAGACCACAAGGCAATTATGGTAAAGCCCTATATGTATACTTTCCAGTAAACAGTAAAATGGCGAAACCGCCAGAACTAACGATCTAGGCAAAAAAGCGCAACTGCGCCCAGCAACTGGTACACAGGATACTACTAAGGTCACACAAGACAATTCAAAGTATTTCCAGTAAATATGGAAAACACTACTAGTTAATGAAAAAATGCGAGACTTAGCCAAAGCCAAGAGAAGCACATCCGAACTAGACGCGGCAAACGAGATCTGGGGATTGCACTGGTGCACCATGGGATACCTGCTTAGCCACGAGCCAACCAAAAGTCTTGGAGCTTGAAAATCGGCTGAGTCGGACCAGATCATATGTAAAAATGAAATTGAGATTGGACTACCTAACGTTAAGTGTTTCGTATTTTCATCTAAAGATAAACAATCCTTGTTTCCATCAGGTTTGGAACATTGGTTAAAGGCTGCAAGCAGATTTTGCTTTAATTTTTACAAAGGACTTGTTTTGGCCATTTCCACATTATCGTTTTTCATGATTTGTTTTGGCAGTATGGGGACAATATCGCAACTTTTTGTGAAGAACTTCGGCTTTGGTCGCAATATTCTGATTTAAACCATTTTTAAATGGATCCATGGGACATTTAGCATATACAACCCTGAAGTTCTAAACTGTTGGGAATAGCAAATTGTGTTTGGACATTTCATTATTTATATTTTTGTTATTGCCATTGTTGGTCCTTTTTTGGCTATGGACATATGAAAATAGTCCCATTGACATTTAGTAGTTGTATATGAATATTGCTATTAGGAATTTGACAGTTATGGGTTTATGTTGTATATTTCATTTTCAGTTTTTGAAGGTCATTTATTTCATTTTGATGGCTTAATGATGAATGCAAATGGGGTGGGTTCTTTAAAGTACAGTTGTGTACACTTACCATAAATGTAGATGTTAGAGTGTATTCACTGTTGGTCATTACATTTGGGTAATCTGCTGGCAGGTTGCCCTCAATCGACCTGAATTCCAAAGTCTTCGGTCCTGCGTCAGTTGCTGTCCTCTCTTCCATGACGCCAGGTCGTCAGGGGTATAAAACATGCAGCAGACGCCATTTTCTTTAGTTTTTCTTGCCCCCAAAAAGGTAGCTATATATATATATATATATATATATATATATACACACACACACATGCATGAATATAAAATTTACCTTCATCTACAAGCAAACACACAACATAGGTTGTAGAATATAGTGAAGGAAAGATAAACTTCAGAATAACTGGGATGGCGGGAGGGTTACCTGGATTGCAACAGTGAATACACTCGAACATCTACATATATAGTAAGTGTACACAACTGTACTATGTTTAGTGTTTCACTGTTGCAGTCATTACATTTGGGTAGAATCCCAAAGCTATGGTTGGGAGGCTGGAGCTAAACAGCATTAGGTGCGGCTATAAGGCCCTGCAGCGGCAAAGCCTGCCCTGGACTTAGAGTAGAGAGGCAAATGTTAATGCTTTGTAAGTGTGTGAACAGAACTCCAAGTAGCAGCCTCTAGAATGTCTTTAGTTGGTACTCCTCTGAGAAAGGCTGCTGAAGTAGCTGCAGCTCTGGTGGAATGAGACCCAATGCCCTTGGGCACAGGTTTACCATGGTGTAAGTAGCAGAAACGGATGAAGTGGCTTATCCACTTTGAAATTGTCTGCTTTGAAATAGCCTTTCCTTCTGATCCTGCAGCATATGACACTAGTAATTGCTCAGTTTTTCTAAGAGCTTTAGTCCTGCTCAAGTAGAATCTTAGCTGTCTGTGTACATCCAAGGAATGCAGAATTCTCTCCCCTTTGTTCTGCGGATTTAGACAAAAAGTTGGCAGATGAATTGTTTGGTTAAGAGCCACAGTGGAAACCACCTTAGGCATAAAAGTAGGATTTGTCCTCAGACACCCTGTCCGGGTAAAATATGATAAAAGGCTACGGCCATGAGGGCCTGTAGCTCTGAAACTCTTCTTGCTGAAGTAATTGCTAGTAACAGAGCAGTCTTCCATAAGAACTTTACATCAGCGGTAGCAGCTGGTTCAAATGGAGGTAGGGTGAGCTTTCCAACACAATTGCTGTCCCATGCAGGTAATGGTGATCTTCTAGGGGGCCTTAAATATTTGGCTCCTGTAAGATACTGCTTTAGTAAAGGATGAGAAAAGATTGGTGGCTCTGTGTTGTAATGAGCCGAAATGGCAGAGGCCTGGATTTGGATTGATGAGAAAGGTAGGCCTTTGTCAAGCATCTCAGTTAAGTACTGTAATATCTGAGGAACATTAAGTTCTGCTGTATCAGTTTCCTTGTGCTCGATTCTAAGCACAGAATCTCTTCCACTTGTCAGCATAAGAATTTCTAGTACTAGGCCTTCTGGCTTCCAAAATGACATCCACCACAGCTTTACTGAGAGGTGCTGTTTGTATGATTACATGATTAGCCATACTGCCAGGTTTAGAGTCTGTAGTTGATTGTGCAGGATCTGATTGTTTTGCTGGGACAGTAGTTGTGGTCTTTTAGGCAAGGTCCATGCTGGGTATTGAGACAAGTTCCTTAGGATAGGGTACCAGTATTTACGGGGCAATTACTATCTTTGGCTTCTCTTGTCTAACTTTTAGAAGGACCTTGGGTAGAAGAGTCAGAGGAGGAAAGGCATAAACTGATAGGTTTTTCCAACTGAAGGATAGGGCGTCCACTTTCCATGCTGTCTGTGATAAGACCTTGTGCAGAATCTTTTCAATTGATAATTTTGAGGAGAGGCAAACAGATCTATGTTTGGGCTCCCCATTTCTCTATCATGCTGAAGAGTTGTGGATTTAGTTTCCATTCGTGAGGATCCATAAGGTTTCTGCTTAAATGTTCTGTTTTCCTGGCAGGAATTGGGCTTGAAGATGTACTTGGTAGGTCAAAGCTGTGTCCCACAGTGCCATAGCTAATCTGCAAAGGGGGTATGAGTGTGTGCCCCCTTGCTTGCTTATATACCACATGACTGTGGTGTTGTCCGTCTTTATCAGTAGTTGCCCTGGATGAAGTATGTCCTTGAAGGTTGTTAGGCCATTTTGAACAGCTAGCATCTTTTTCTGGTTGATATGTAGATGCATTTGATTTGGGGCCCATATGCCCTGAATGCATCTTTCTGCCATGTGGGCCCCCCGGCATAATCTGATGCATCTGTTAAGGTTTGGCTGGCAGGAGGTAGAGTGAAGGGCTGTCCCTATTTTGGTGACAGGCCTTTGCCCACCATAGAAACTCCTGTTGCAGGCAGGGAATGAGAGGAATCATTGTTTCCAGACTGTGTGAATGTTGACTCCATAAACTTTTTAGGTACCATTGAAGTTTCCTCATATGCAGTCTTGCATATGGAATTAGTAGGATGCCGGATGCCATGAAGCCCAGAGTCTGCAGAATTTGTCTAGTAGAAGACTGGGTTTTTGTTGCCATCAGTTTGAAGTAAGTAGTCAGTTGCCTTTGTTTGGCGTAAAGTAAGCCATCTGGGCAGTTGTATTCAAGCTTGCACCCAGGAATGTTATCTTTTGAGAGGGTACCAGTTGTAATTTATTTTCGTTTATTGTGTACCCTAGGCATGTTAGAAGCCTTTTCACAAACGCCAGGTGTCGAAGAAGAGTGTCCTTGTTCTCTGCTTGAATGAGACAGTCGTCCGAGTAAGGATATATATACTTAGTCTGCAAAATGCAATTACTGGTGCCAGGCACTTTGTAAAGACCCTGGGCGCAGTAGATATGCCAAAGGGAAGTGCAGAGAATTGGTAATGCATTAAGCCAGCCTTGAATCTGAGGTATCTTCTGCACGATTGTCTTATTGGGACATGCAGGTATGCCTCTTTTAGGTCTGTCACCAGCCAAGCATTCTTTCCCAGCATGATCAGAAGCTGCTACAAAGTCAGCATTTTGAATTTTGGAATGTCCAGGTATGTGTTCAAAATTGACAAATCCAGTATTGGCTGCCAGGCCTTGTCCTTTCTGGGTACCAAGAACAGTTGAGTAAAAACCTTGTCCTTTTTCCTGTTCTGGTAATTGGTTGAATGGCCCCCATATCCATGAGGGATGTAACCTGTTTCTGTGCCTCTGCCCATTGATTTGTGGGCAGATCTGGCCAACCATTTGCCATTGGCAGTGTGGAAATGGAATCTGTATCCCTGTGATACTATGTTTAGTACCCACTTGTTCTGGGTTATTAACTGCCAATTTTGAGCAAAAAGTGCTAATTTTCCCCCTAAGGGTGCTGTGAAAAGATAAGCGCTTGGTGTAGGCAGAGGGAAGTCATTGGGACTTTTTTCTGTAGGTTTGCGCTTCATCGCCCCCTGATTTGGAGGTAGATGTGCCCCGTTGCTTTGACCTGCATGAACCTTGCGCCTGGTATCTGGAACCCTTTGGGTGTCTGGATTTGCCCCTCTGAGCTCTGACACAGGAAAGGACCAATTTTTATAGGTTCATAGGTTTATACTAGGCTAACTGCCCTAGGGCATTTATAAGCCTAGCCCAAAGTTATGTGGCTTACGCAGCCACTTATGTTAGAAATACTGTGCCCATTAGTTTGTTTTGCCTCTGTCCAGTAGTGACACAGAGATGATTCCCGGGGTAAACCTACGATCTCCCATCCACCAGTCAAGATTTCTCTTGAACAGAGCCAGCGAGGTGCTCTGCCTCACATGGACAGGGATTTTATTCCACAGCATAGGGAGTCTGAGTGATAAATCTATCCCTCCAGCACGTCCTATTTATATCCATGCGAAGGTTTAAGTCTCTTGCTCTAGTGGTTTTGGTGGATTTGGTTTTTTTGAGGTGGAGCATGTCCATTAATTCCGGGTTGGTCATGGCCTTGTATGTCAGGCACAGGTCACCTCTGAGCAGACGGTATGCAACTGAATAGAGTTGGAGTTTCTTCAGTCTGGCAGCATATGACAGGTTTTGGAGTCCCTTTATCCTTTTGGTGAGGAACTTTTGGGGTCTCTCCAATTGCTGCAGGTGTCGGGTGAGATACATCCCGAATGGGGCATTGTACTCTATCATTGGTCTGATAAGTGAAGAGTACAGGGGAACAATGACCTCACTTGATCTGGATGTGAATCCCTTCATGATCAGGTGGGCAATGTAGAAGGTCTTTCGAACCACTTTAGCAACATGAGTGTCAAACGAGAGGCCACTGTCAACCTGGGTCCCCAGGTCCCGGATATCCTCTTCTGTGCTTAGTGGGTTGCCACCTATATGGTAGCTTGGGGTTACCTTGTTTTTCCCGAAGGGTATGACTATACACTTTTTTGCATTTAACTTCAGGCCATGGCTCTGGCACCAGCTATCAGTTTCCGTGAGACCCCTCTGAAGGATGTCTGCGTCCGATGTACTATCCACTATGGCACCCAGTTTGCAGTCATCCGCAAACTTTGTCAGCCATAGTCCTCCTATGTTTGCCTGTACTTCTGAGAAGTAGATGCCGAACAATAGGGGGCCAAGGACTGAGCCCTGTGGGACTCCACTTGTAACCGGCTTGGAGTCTGACATGGCTCCAGCAACTCTAACCCTGTGGGTTCTGTCCTTTAGCCAGTTTGCAACCCATCTTGTGACATATGGGTTTACATTTAAGCTGGTAAGTTTCTCTATAATACCCAAGTGGGGTATTGTGTCGAAAGCTTTTGCAAGGTCAAGGTAGGCTGTATGGACTGCCTTTCCCTCATCAATGGCCTTGGTGAGTGTTTCGAAGAAGTCGACCAAGTTCAAAAGGCAAGATCTGCCCTTGACAAAGCCAAACTGGGTTGGGTCCAAGGTCTGCAACTCCCCTATGTCCTTGTTTATGAGTTCCATTATGACCCTCTCCATAGCTTTGCAGACCAGGCTTGTTAAGCTTATGGGGCGGTAATTACCAGGGTCTGTAGAGGCACCGCCTTTGTGGAGTGGGACCAGTTGCCGTACGCCACTCCTTGGGCACATATCCTGTGGTGAGGCTAAGACTAAACAGCTGCCTTATGTGCGGGTTTAGTTCTTCATTAAGTTCATGTAGCACACAGCCGGGGACCCCATCCGGTCCCATTGATGCTGTGTTTTTAGCTTTAGAGAGAGCAGCTTTCACCTGCGCATTTGAGATGTCTGGGAGGCTACACTCAGTTGGGATAGTTATCTCTCCTTTTGGGGGGTGAAGTTTGCGCTGAACCTGTCTGCCAGTATGTTGGCAATGTCTGTGGGTTCAGTGATTTTTGTATCATTTTGGACTAATTCTGAGCATATCTGGGAGTTTCCACCCAGGTTTCTGACATAACTGAAGAAGGCCTTATGATTGTTTTTTGAATCTATGGCAATTTTTCTCTCAAAGTTGGCCTTGGATGATTTTATGAGGGATCGTAGTTTCTTGCTAGTGCTGATCAAAGATGCCTTCCCTTTTTGAGATTTTGCTCTATCATGTAATAGCTTTCTCCTCTTATTGTAAAGTTTGTTTATGGCTGGGGTCCACCAGACTGGACGTTTGCCCTTGGTGGAAAGAGTCTTGGTTTTATTTGGGATTGCCTGATCCATGCAGTCCTGAAGGTGTTCATAGAAGGCATTTGTAAGGGCTTCCGCAGCTTGGGTTGTGGTTTCCATTGGCTCGGGGGCCTTGAAGGATACCACACCTGTCTTGAGTAGTGTGAAGTTTGCTTTAGAGAAGTTCTTCACTGTGGTCTTTTTTGTTTGGGGTGGGGGCAGGATGTGGATTTCTAGTGAGATTAGTTTATGATCTGATCTCACCAATGAGGGATATACTTCCGGTGTGGAGCATTTTGTTCCCATGTTTGTGATGATGAGATCTAGTATATTTTCTCCTCTTGTGGGGACGGTGACTAGTTGTTCCATGGCATTTGAATTTATGAACTCCAAGAACCTTTGGGATAGAAAGTTTGGGCATGAGTAATGTTCCCAGTCTATATTCGGGTAGTTGAAGTCACCCAATATGATGGTGTTTGGTGATACATTTATACCCTCCAGTGTCTTCGTGAAGGCTGTGTGGGTTTCCTGAGTTTGAGAGGGTGGCCTGTAGCATGCTACAAATTGTAGAGTTTTGCCTATGGTTAATTGCACCTGGATGGTTTCCGATGCTTCGTGCGTAGCCACCAACCTGGAGGTGTGGGTATCCTTGATAAATATGGATACACCCCCTCCTTTTGTGGTGTGGTCCGGGTTTTGGGGCCGGAACGCATGATATGAGATGAAACCCGAGTGCCGGGGTGCTCTCAGGAGCCTTGAACCAGGTTTCAGTCACAGCACAGACATCAATGTTCTCCATACTGAGAAGGGCCTCGAGTGCGTGCATTTTGAGATTTAGACTTCTGGCATTGAGCAGCATTACCCTTAGTTTCTTCACGTTTTTGTTTTCTAGGGTGGTAGGTTTAGAATTTGAGCCTTGCCTAAAAAAGGCACTATGGGGGTGGCAAGAGCCTTAGCCAATATCCGGAATCCCAGGGGTGACAGGTGCAAGCCGTCCCTTGCGAAGCAGCGTGGCTTGTCGAGCATGTCATCCCAGGCAGACAGGCACTGGATCCCCTTTGAATGACACCAGAAATTAAGCCAATTGTTAATGCTGATCATCTTGTCACTATATTGTGGCATCATTCTTGAAGGAAGGATACTGCTCAGGGTCAGGGTCATACCTACCTGGGCTACATAATCAGAGAGCTCCTCTATGTCTCTTTTTATGTAGTCCAGGGAGGTACATCTCAGGTCGTTCACACCAGCATGGACAATGACTGTCATACTTGTACTTGCCGTGGAGTGACCTGAGTGCTTGTGTTATGTGGCGGATTCTAGCGCCAGATAGGCAGCTTACCATGACCCTCTCCTTGTTCAGCCTGGTGAGTGGGACATCAGTGTGTCTGACTATGGAGTCACCTATGACAAGTATGTTTGGTGTTGTATTTGGCCTTAAGGGCAGTGACTGCTTTGCACACTGATTTTGTTGTTTATGTGTTGTTTGTGTGGTGTAGGCCAGTGTCTACTGAATCTTGGTGGCTGCACTTGTAAGAAGTCTAACAGTTTGCATAGACTTAGCTTTGTCTTTCATTTTCTTTAAAACCTCTTCTGCCTTAACACCAGAGAATCATGCTGTAAAGGTGCATCTAGCAATTTAGCTTTAACATGATCAGGCAACTTTTGTTCCTTTAACCAGGCATGCCACCTAATCATAGATCCAGTAACTGTGGCCCTGCAGGAGGCCTCCAAGGAATCAAAACCACATTGCAAAGTATGCATTCCAACTTGTTCAACTACATGCAATAATTCCTGTGATTATTTTCTGCACATTCTGAAATCAACATTTTCTGTTTCAGCAATCCCATAACATGTTGATACTTAAATCATATAAAATTGACAGTTTAAGGCCCTGACTGTCAAGATTGCAGATGTAGAAACCTTTTTTCCCCATCTGTCTAGTGCCCTTGAATCTGTCAGAGGGGGTAGGAATTTTTGCTGTTGAGGCCTTAACTCCCTTAGGACCCCATGAAATAGTTTCAGGATCAGCAGCAAGGTTTCTAAATAAAAATTTCAGAGAGTCAGGGACCCTGTAATATCTTGTCAGGCTTACTGAGAGCTGGAGGTAAGGAGTCTTG
The DNA here is from genome assembly GCF_019279795.1 of Protopterus annectens. Lineage (NCBI taxonomy): Eukaryota > Metazoa > Chordata > Ceratodontiformes > Protopteridae > Protopterus > Protopterus annectens. The sequence continues at coordinate 1,724,001,746 of NC_056729.1, read as the reverse complement.
GGTCAAGCTGGACTCCGAAAACACATCACCCACAATGTCTAAAACAGGGTGAATGGCTAAAGGCTTGTGCTGAGGGAGAAGGAAATCCCTGAGCCTCTTTTTTGATTCTGAGAAGTTTCGATTCTCCCAGTGAAAATGCTCCCTCAAAGTATGCAAGGTTTCTCCAAATTAATCCTCTGGAGGAGATGCAGATGGCATAGACTCCAAAGCATGAGAATCCTCACAGGGAGGTATAGATAATTCCTGATCAGAAGAGGAATCAGAAGAAATAGAAATCTGATCTGAAGATTCATAATCAGTTTCTTGCCTAGGCCTCTTATCTGGAGGGGGATGGGTACACCTGATCAAGGTAATAAGGTCTTCAGCCATTTTGATCTGTTTTTTAGGCATAGAGGCCTGTGCACGTGGCACATGCGTCGGCTTTTTAGTTTTAGAAGTTGCCTTTGTCTTCGGTTTTGCAGCTGTCGATTTGATATACAAATGTTGGTCTGAATACACCCTCAGAAGCCGGTGCCTGTTCAGCGGCTCCAGACCCATCCGTCTGTCCTACACCGCGAGTGTCCTGCGGCATGCCAGACTCCACATGGGTGTCGGTACAGGCCTGCGCCTCAAAGGTAGCGGGTATCAGGGGCTGCAAAAGCACCCAAATACCAGCGACTGGATTAGGAGAAGCTTTGTCGGTTTTGGATCTCAACTGCCTTTCTCTGTCCTTTTCTTTGCATTTATGTACTCCGGTAGTCGGATTGCTATCAAGACATTTCTGGACAGTTAAATCTGTTTCAAAATACTTAGATGCAAAAATATACAGACGCTTAATAGTGCATTGGTTAAATCTAGCACAAAACCGACAGCCAGGCATGTTGTGATCAGGGCCTAGGCAAGAAATACAGTATAAATGGAAATCCTTATGAGGTATTTGCTTCCCACAAGTAATACAATTAACTTTTTCTGACATTGGTAAAAAGCAAAAAAAAAAGTTTCCCGAACGGGGTACTTGGCTTTAGTGAAGACTTCGGTTCTGAAACTCAAACTCGAATATTTCAGTAGTCGGCCAACTGGCACAAGGAAAATGCTTCTGCTTCGGGCACCGTGCGGCAAGAAAGACTAAAGAAAATGGCATCGGCTGCATGCTTTATAGACCTGATGTCATGGAAGAGAGGACAGCAACCGATGCATGTCCCAAGCCTTTGGAATTCAGTCTGACTGAGGGCAACCTGCCAGCAGATTACCCAAATGTAATGAATGCAACAGTGAAACACGAAGAACATCTGCAAATATATACTGATGAGCAAGATGTGTAACTAGAATCTAATAGGGGAGCAGTTATTAGGACTGTACTCTACTTCTTGCTCATTTTTACAATAACAGGTTTATATGAACAAAATTTGACAGGAACTGTGTGAATAACTAGACGATTCTACACAAGTTCTATTGTGATAAACAAGAAGTTATGTACTCACCATAACATTCGGTGTATGTAGTCCAACTCGCCTCACATTCTTACCCGTGGGTTCGGAGCCGAATATCGGCTCCGACTTGGCCGATTTTACTAGCTCAATGTCTCTCACTGGCTGGGCTAAGCAGGTATCCCATGGTGCACTGCTCCATATCCCCAGATCTAGTTTGCTGCGAAACTCATTTTTACTCCATTCACACATCACATCTATATAAAGAATAAGCTAAGCAAGGGAACTCTGTAGATGACAACCTAACCTCCAAATCCTCCAGGAAGGGGGAAAGGTGGGAGGGTAAGAAAGAATGTGAGGTGAGATGGACAAGATACATCGAACGTTATGGTGAGTACTTGACGTTATGTAGTCCTATCTCGCCTACATTCTTACCCGTGGGACAGCGTCCCTAGCACCTACATCCTGGGTGGCTCATAGGAAAATACTCCTGAGAACTGTGAAGCCAAAAGACCTGCCCCTGGAGACCACGTCCAATTTGTAATGAGAAACAAATGTGAGAAGCCGAAGTAGCTGCAGCACATATATCATCCACTGACAATCTGGCTTGGTAGGCTGTGGATGTGGAAACAGCCTGCGTAGAATGAGCCTTGACCAGAAATGGCAGACCTTTACCTCCTGCTTGATGGATGAGAGAGATACAACTAGCTATCCATCTAGACAGTGTGACTTGGATACCGGGGAAGCCATTCGGTTTTCTGAAAAGGAGACAAAACGTTGGTCAGACTTCCGGATATCTTTTGTTCGGTGTAGATAGAAGCGTAATTGTCTATGTGCATCCAATTGGTGAAATCTAAATTCTGCCTTGTTAGAAAAGTGGTGGAAGAAAACAGGCAGCTCAATGGACTGATTTACGTTAGACACGGAAGCCACTTTAGGAAGGAACAAAGGGTTTTGGTCTTTATGGAAAATTAAATATGGGGGTTTGATGGAGAAGGCTTGAATTTCCGAAACCCACCTCACTGAAGTGACTGCTGTTAAGAATGCTGTTTTCCATGTCAAGAATTTTAAATCACAGGTAGCTGCAGGCTCAAATGGTGGTAAAGTAAGCGCTTGTAGAAAAAAATTGAGATCCCAGGGCATGATAGGTTCAGACACTGGGGGACGAAGCAACAGAGTACCTTTAAGGAATGCTTTGCATAGTCTATGCGCCATGAGACTAGGTTCATTCGCTACGGTGAAATTAGATATCACCGCCAGCTGAACTTTGATGGTGGCTGATGCGGACCCCTGATAGAACAGCATAGACAAAAACTCCAGAATTTAATCTATTGGAACGGTGTAAGAATCAATGCCTCTAGTATGTGGCCCGATGGAGAACCTTTTCCATTTACTAGAATAAATCTTTCTAGTGGATGGCTTATGAGAGGACGATTATATGGACAACTTCCGGTGAAAAATTATGTCTAACGATGGAAGTGGAGTAGCCAGGCTGTCAACAGGAGGGTCATCAGAAAAGGGTGGAACTGTCCCGACATGTCAGTAAATCTGGTTGAGGGTCCAGAATCCAAGGAGTGTCCACAATGTATGGTTGAAGGGGAACCAGACTTGACGAGGCCAGTAGCAATCAGAATCATTCTGGTTCCCAAGGATTGCGCTTTCTGAATCACCCTTGACAGCAGGGGAAACGGAGGGAAAGCATAAAGCAGACCGGAGGGCCAATCGTGAACCAGAGCATCCCTGGGTGATTCCCCGTGGGGGGAATCAGCGTGAAGTAGTTGCTGCATTTCGCATTGAGAGGGCTGGCAAAAAGTCGCAGCAAGGCTGACCCCATCTGCTGAAGATTCGCTCTGCAACCAGGCGATTCAGGGACCACTCGTAAGGCATAAGGATAGCTCTGCTTAGCCTGCCATTACGTTGTACTTCCCCGGAATGTGCGTTGCCACCACAAACCGTTGGGAAGCTATTGCCCAATGCTACACTCGCATAGCCTCTCTGCACAGAGGGTAAAACCGGGCTCCCCCTTGCTTGTTGAGATACCACACTACTGACATATTGTCTAGTCCCTAGAGAAAGAACTTTCTGAAGTGCCTGCAACGCAAGAAACACTGCTCTCATCTCCAGAACATTTATATGCAAATGTATCTAGTGTTTCTGCCACTTGCCCTGGACTGTCCTGCCAAGATAATACTCCCCACTCCATCTGGGAGGCATCCATCACCACCATGGCAACAGGGATGGGTGGAACAAAGGGCATTCCCCCATTCAAATTGTTGGTGCACAGCCACCAGAGGTGGTCCTGCTTGCACCTGTCCGTGAGTAAGATGGGATGAGATAGTGGGAGTCTTTGGAGAGACCATTGAACAAAGAGGAGCCATTGAATAAGTCTCATGTGTAATCTTGCTAGAGGGACCAACATGATAGCTGCTGCCATGGTCCCTAGGAGTTGGAGAATCAGTCTTGCCTTCACTTGTATCAGAGGCATCAGCATGTGTATTTGTTGTTATAATACTGTGATCCTTTATTGTGGTAAGAATGCTTGCATTCGAATGGTGTCTAAATCTGCTCCTATAAAGGTGCACGCTGTGAGGGCAATAAGGCAGATTTTTCCCAGTTTATTGTTATGCCCAACTGGTGACAGATTGATGGCAGCATTCCTGGTTTGAAGTAGTTGATGCCTGATGGGGGCGGTAAGGAGCCAGTCGTCCAGGTACGGAAACACCTGGAATCCCTGACGTCTCAAGTGAGCCGTCACCACCGCCATACATTTGAACACCCTGGGGGCTGTGGTGAGACCAAAGGGCAGGGCTCGAAACTGGAAGTGACTGGCTCCCAGCCGGAAGCGTAGGTGACTCCTGGATGCTCTGTCCATTTTGACATGGTAGTAAGCAGCCTTGAGGTCGATGGAGAACATTCATACCTCCTCTCCCAACAATGGGAGAATCGATTGTAGTGTGACCATATGGAACTTGGACTTGTGTACATGATGGTGGAGTTGACAGATCTAGTATGGGTCTCAGGTCCCCTGTTCTTTTCGGCACCAAAAAGAATCTTGAGTAAGTCCCTAATCAGATTTGGTCTGAGGGGACACGCTGGATGGCTCCTTTTTCTAGCAGCTGCGAGACCTCTGAGGCTGCTTGATCCCTTTGACTGGGTGGAACGTCTGGGATTTTTCTGATTGGCGGGGGTACTGAAGAGAATGGAATGAGGTAACCTTCGGAAATTATCCACAATACCCATCAGTCCTGGGTAATGCTCTCCCAGGCTTCCGGATTCGACCCCCGACTGGCTCCGGATAAGCGCAGTCGGGCACACCCTCAGGAATGAGAGTATGGAGAGCCACGGAAGGAGTCGTGGTCTCCTGAGTTGTGGGGGCCCCTCTGCCTCTGGGGCGATGTCTCCCTGGATAGCCCCCCTTCCCCTGCCTCTGGAGGGGGGGGTCACCTTGCGCGGCAGGAAAAAAATGATTTCTTGAACCACATCTCCCCCCACCCCCCGCTGGGCCTTGGGATAAGGCCTAGAAGGAAGGGAAAAATGGACCCCTATGGCAGACAGGGTCTTTCCTTCATGCTCGCACCTGGTGAGGGTTTCTTTCACTTTGGTCCCAAACAAGGAGGAACAGTCAAATGGGGCGTCAGTGAAGGAAGGCTTGAAGGCCTCAGCAAAGTGACACAGGCGCAGCCAGGCTTGCCTTCTAAGGGCAACACCTGAACTTGCTGCCCTACTCGCTCCCTCGGCTGCATACGAAATGAGCCGCATGGACAAGTTGGCAATGGAGTTAAGGGTAGAGACCTGGGCATTAACAGTCTGAGCCACCGCCTCCGGTATGTTAACTGCAAGAGTATCTCCCAACTCTTCGAGATCTCTCTGGAGCAGTGAAGTGAGACAGATAATTCAGCGACCGCAGAGTGAAGGTTGCGGAAGATAGGGTACGCTTCCTGTACCGATCCATGGTCCTAGACTCCTTCTTAGGATGGACGGATGAAGACTCTGCTACTTCCTTCTGGGTGGCTGCCGCCACCACCATGGCATCTACAGGGACTCCTTTTGACAGAAACTTTGCCCTGGGGGGCGGAAAGGAATTTGTTGGGACGCCTGGGCACAGGCTCTGCAGAATTGGGGTTTTCCCACACTCTTCGACAAATGAGGTCCAAGAAGTTAGTCATAGGGTGGAGACACCCAGGAGGCAGAGGGTTGAGCGCCAAAAGCCTTAAAGAATACTGACGCCTCCTCGGAAGGAGCTTTGGAAGGCCAGTCACCTCTGTTTCAGTATCTCCAGGATATCGGAAAAGGAAACAGAGGATGACTTGGGGGACCCTTCAGATTCAAGGTCAGTATCGGAGGTGAGAGACTCATCCTGGGAGTCTGTGTGCTTCCTCTTGCACAATTTCTTTCTAGGAGGCTCCTCGGGCACGAACTCTGGGAGATCCTCAAAGTTGGGGACCGCTCGTGGGGGTATCCTTAGGGCCTGGTGCTCTACTGTCCATGGATAGTAGAGTATCAGAAGCTCTCGCCAGGATGGTGGGGGACTGAATGACAGACCCGGGTGATGTAGCTGACGATCTGGCCAATCCGCTCTGCATGGCCTCGAAGGCCGGTCCCCCCGAATTAGAGGACCTGCTGGCCTCAGAGGCCATGACCGAGGTCCCACGAGCCAATGCACCGAGTGGGAGACTGAACCGACAGATGTCCCGAAGTATCCCCCCTCAGGCCCAACCAAAGAGACCAGAGTCCCGAACCCTGTTGACGGAACCGACATGGTCTGAGCAGAGATCGGCACCGATAGACCCTGAGGGGGTATCGGAGCAGGCGCAGGATCACTTGGAGCGGAGCATACCGGCTCCGACAAGGATGTGCTCGGAGGAATCATCGAAACGGTCATAGGAACTGGCTCCAGAGCAGAGTGGGTCGGAGCAGAGAACAATTTAGCCAACACCGGCGACTGGAGGAGCCTCTGCACAACCCTATCAACATCCAAATCAGAAACCTGGAGGATTTGGAGGAGAGCGATGGAGATTGGGATGTCGTCAGATGAACCATGCATCACACTGGGTGACCGGCTCCGAATGGGTTCAAGAATGATAGCAGACGCCGATTCAGTTAACACTGATGCCTCCTGCGGCCTGAGGACAGTGGAGCCGAGGAGACAGAATCCAATACAGTAATCGTCGCCGGAGGCTCTGAAGAGGCAGATGGAGCCGGAGACCTTTTCTTAGCCTTGGAAGCTTTGGAGTTTGACTGAGAACTGGAAGCAGAGTCTATAGTTTCCTCAAACGATGGTTTTAGAAGTCCCTTTAATATTAATTTATTTTTCCTCTCCTGGAGCACCCTAGGACTGAACGCGTGGCAAAAGCTACATGACTCCTGTAAATGGATGGCTCCAAGGCAGTAAACACAGTGTCCATCCGTGATGGACATCTTATATCCACACTTGGAACATTTTTTAAAGCCAGAAGGCTTATGCTCCTTCTGATCCTTAGGCATCTTATAACTAGCGCTAAGCGAAACCACCTAGACACAAATCACAAAAAAGGGTGGGAACAACACACAAAGTAGAAACACCAGAAAAACTCTACTAGGCACAATCTAAGAACTTCTAACTGAAACGGTTCTTCTAGGGGACACAAACACAATCGCACTAAAGTTTAACAGAGGGGAGGATTAGGTCCTCTAAAATGGGCCTAGCCCGCTGGAACAGTTAGGGATACCAAAAAACAACTACCACACTCAAACACAGCAATAGCAACAAGAAATAGCTATTAGAGAAATTTGATACCCAAAAGCTATTTTAAGAGAAATAGCAAAAAAGAAGGTACTTAGCCACAGCCAAGTGAGACCACGTCCAAGCTACACAAGCAGCAAACGAGATCTGGGGATATGGAGCAGTGCACCATGGGATACCCACTTAGCCCAGCCAATGAGAGACTTTGAGCTAGTATATTCGGCAGTCTCGGAGCAGATATTCGGCTCTGAACCCACGGGTAAGAATGTAGGTGAGATAGGAATACATACCATTGGTTGCCCCAGAGTGCTGGCTATTTTGTTTTATCAGACTCCGAGAAGGCATCATCTACAATGTCCAGTACAGGAGGAACAGCTAAAGGCCTGTGTTGAAGCAGGAGTAAGAATTCCCTAAGACTCTTTTTAGAGTCAGAGTAATCCTAGCTTTCCCAGCAGAAATGCTCCCTAAGAGTATGCAAGGTTTCACCAAAAGAGAAATCCTCTGGAGGGGAAGCAGAGGGAATGAAGTCCTCTGCATCAAAATCCTCATAGGACTGATTTTCCTTTGGATTCTTCTGATCAGGATTCTGAAATTTTTCTTCTCTGACCAGGATTTGCTCTTATCTACCTAGGTCGCGTAGAGGGGTGGCTTCCCCTGATTAGAGTAATAAGGTCATCAGCCATTCTTACCATTTCTTTTTGGCATAGGGGCCTGACCATGCAGTCTGGGCAGTTTTCTGGGCATGGATAGAGTTTTAGGCCTTGAAGATGGCATCGGTTTAATATGCAAGTCAGCAGGCCTGAATACACCCTCAGAAGCCGGTGCCTGCACAGCTGATCCAGACCCATCCAAGGTAGATATCCACAGTCAAAGAAACATTTCGCATTATACCGGACTCCGAATGGGTCTCAGTAGAGGCCTACGAATCTGAAGTAATGGGTATCAGGGGGTGCGAACACACCTCTTAGGGTACTGGCGACTAGCTTAGAAGAGTCACCAGCAGCTTTGGACCTATGTGGTCTGTCCTTATCAGTGCATTTTTTCGGAATGTTAGTAGTCGGGTGGCTTACCAAAGCCATTTCTGGATAATTGAACAGAGTACCAAAATATTTACATGCAAAAATGAACAGATGATGAATAGTAAGAGGTTTGAATAAGGCACAAAACTGACAGCGAAGTACGTTGTGGTCTGGGCCTAAACAAGGAATGCAGTACGAATGAAAATTGAGGTATTTGCTTTCCACAAGAAATACAATCGTTAACTTCTACTGACATCGGTTTAGAGAAGAAAGGACCTACTTAGTTTAGTTGAAGACTTCGGATCTGAAACTCAAACAAAAATTTCAGGAGTTGGCTGACCGGCACTTGCGAACTGCTTCTGCTTCGGGCACCGCACGGCAAGAAAGATGTGTAATGGCTTTGGCTGCATGCTTTATACCCTCTACTACCTGACGTCATGGAAGATGAGACAGCAACCACGCAGGACCCAAGACTTTCAGGCCGAGAGCTACTGAAAGCAGATAACCCAAATGTGATGACTGCAACAGTGAAACATGATCGGAATTACCTCTGGATATGATGCGCAACACCCACTGATCTGTAGTTATGGGCTCCCATTCTAAAGGGTGTAGCAACAGACGACCCGCCAAGTACCGCCAGAGAAAAGCAGTCTGGCAACCCCACAGGGCTGCTGCCATTGTTTATGCGAACAGGGTTATTGGGATCTGAAATTCAGAAGACAACCTCTGCCTCTAGGGTGGCATCTGTCAAATCCCCCTCTGTGGGAAGGCAAGTCCTGTGCATCCCAGAAAAACGCCAGACTTGCGGAACCACATCTTTAGGCCTCACTAGTTCCTGGAAAAAGGACCTCTGAGGCAGAGAGAAGCGGATCCCCATGGCAGTCAGTGTCTTCCTGTCCTTGCTCAAATAAAGTCTCTGAAAGTCTTCCCGAACAGGGAAGAACAGTTTGTAAGGGGCGATGGGTAAGAGACGCCTCGAAGGGCTCCGTAAATGGACATAAGCAGAGCCAGGCTTGACACCTGATGGCAATGCCCCCCCCCCCACCTGTGCAGATCCCACCATGGCATGGAAGAGCAAATGCATGGATGTGTTGGCTACTGCTTTTAGGGTGGCCATTCATGCATAGAGCATCCTCCTGTTCTCTGCCACCATGGATCCTGGGGGTCAACTACGTGATTTCCTTAAGATCGCTGGAGTCGAATAATGTGTGGCATATAGTTCTGCATCCTCAGATGTCACCCTAGCCTAAACTAGTTTCCCAAAGTGTTCTAACGCTCTCAAATCGCAGTCAGGAGGGTGTACAGTGGAGCTCTCCTGAGCGAGCTTCTTCTTGGTGGCTGGCACCACTATCACTAATATCTACAGGGGACCCTTTGTGCCAATGAATCTTGTCAGACGGGACAAGAAACCTTATCCGGCCACTTGAAGATTGGCTCTACGGTGTCCGGCTCTTTCCAAGCCCTAGATGTTAGTTCCACAAGTGGGTCGGCAGGAGGTGACACCCAAGAGGTGGATGGGCCCATACCGAATGCCTCCAGAAACACTAGAGGGTGGTTTTGGGGGGGACCATCCCCATCTGGTGGAGGAGCTCCATGATGTCCCCCAAAGGAGACATCCTCTAGGGTGACCTTGGGGAGCCTTCCCCTTAATCCACATCCATATCCTCAGTGAGGGAGTCTGGTGGAGTCAAAATGCCTCCTTTTACATGTATGTTTGCAGGGGGCCTCCTCAGAGAGGGGACTGCCTAGGGAGGTCTCGTAAACAGGCTGCTCCAAAGGTGGAACTACCTGGGGCATTATGGATACAGGCGGTCCCCAAGAGGTCAAGATGGCCGGAACAAGAGCCAGGGGGGTCTGGACGGATTCAGAGAACATAGTCAGTTCTCAACCAGACGAAAACCCTCTCCACCACGTCAAAAGCAGAGGGGGAATGTGCCTCCTGGGCAGAAAAAGCAGAAGCCTTTCCCCCTTGCCCCAACAGGGGGAGTCAGAGCCAAGCCTGCTGGAGCCAAGACACCAAGAGGGATGCTTCTTCTCCAACAAGTCTCGAAACAGAAACTACCCCCTCAGATCCGAACCAGAGACTGCGGCTCAGAGCTCTGATCCAGTTGGATTTGACAAACTCAAGGCACAGCGTACCACTGGTGCAGACCCCTAGATTCCGATCACCCCCTGAATCTAGGACACTGAAACCTCAAGTCGGACTGGAGAAGGAGTAATAGGACAGAAAAAGGGTTGGAAGGGACCCGCTCCAGAGGGAGAAGGCCCCAGCAAGAACCTCATCTGTATCAGAGTGCGGATAAACCTCCACATCTTGTCCATCTCTTCCAAAAGACTCAAAGTGCAGCGGGAAGAAGTCACTGAAATCTGATGGGAGTGCCAGTGGTGGTAAGACCTGACTGGAGACTGACTTTGTAGCGACTCAGGCGAAAACCTAGGGGACCTGAGCCTAGGAGTCACAGGCCCAGATACAGGCTTCACTTTCGTTGGCGGGCCTGCCTGCGACAAGCAGTCGGATCGCTTACAAGGCCGGTCCTTCTTGAACTGATCCCTCTCCTCAGACCTCTTGACAGGAGTGCGAATCCCAGAGGCAAGGGTAGAGAAAGACTGAGCAGCAGCCACTTTCCCCACATGGGAAGAGGGGACTGCAATCCCAGAACATGGCAACAGGCCCCTTAAGGATCAATTTGTCCCACCTGTTAAGTGCCCTGGGTTTAAACCCACAACAAATAGGGCAGGGGGACTGGAGGTGTTCAGCCCCCAAGCAGACTACACAGTGTGGCCATCTGCTGGGGAAAGCTTATGGCCACACCCTGTGCACTTTCTGAAACTAGGCTTCAGGGCATCTGCCATCCCTTGAGCTGGCACAGACACACGCTCAACAGAAAGTAGAAAAAAAAAAGAAAGGAAAGCTTTTTTTTTTTTTTTAAACTACCTAAATGAATAACCCCGGGGAGGTACTGAAAAGTTCAAGACAAAGAAACGTTAATAGGAAACTAATAGGAAAATTCACTTTTACAAACGCTGAAAAATATGCTGGCGCTTGGACCACATTTGTGCGCACTCAGGCAGCAAACAAAATCTGAGGGGAGAAGGGAGACATGGAACATTATGGCTAAGGGGAAGAGAATGGAGCCCATAGCTGAAAAATGTGGCAGTGTTGGATCAGATTCGGATCCAATGACCCACAGGTTGAAGATCAAATGAAGTAAACTACTTCAGATTAACATGCCTGCAAAATCTCAACATCCAAACTAAAGGGTAAAAAGGTCACACAGACAAACCATTCAATAAAAATGCAAGCTTACTTTATGGTTACATTCAGGACTAATACAGCCAAACCCCACAAGATGTGGGCAGTGAAATCTCTAGCTCGGCTGGGTTTTTCTTGCAGTTTTTACTGAATAGTTTTGTCTCTGACGTTTTTACCATTTGCCACCAAAAATAAACACTTCATAATTTTAAACTGAACCCACCAGACAAATTTTTACACAACTCCTTTATGGTTATATGATCCTTCCATAACAACAGCAATTACCACTCGCCCAATCTCACAATTTTTCATTTATTGCTTTCATTCCCTTTATTTTAATATACTCTAACTCCACCCATATTGCTAAATGGTCTGAAAAACCCATTTCAACTGCATCACCATCTGCTACCCCCAAACCTTCCAATACAATAAAATTTCATATATATATATATATATATATATATATATATATATATATATATATATATAAAAATATATAAATATATATATACACATATATATATATATATATATATATATACATACACACACACACCTCTCAATCTATAGCTCTATATAGGAGGTGTGTGTCCCCTCTCCAAGTCCACTGACCTTTGCTCACAGCTAATTTACCACACTAACATCTTTTCCTTGGTTTGCATTTCCCCCCTTAAACCTCAAAGTCCCTTGCAATTTATAATTTTCGTTAACCACCACACAGTAATATCTGATGCGTGTTTCATTGCTAGTTATGTATGCATGTAATATAATTCAACAAGTTCACTCCAACTCCCATCCACATGTACCCGGTCCCATCCTTATCTAGTATTTGCATTTTTATTACACAGCAGACATCTTAGAACATTCATCTCCTAAATTCTACACTATATTCCCACCCCACATTTTTCTGTTTGCAGTCTAGCAGGAATCTTTCATCCTCATCTAACAAAATGGCGTCCATATCACATTTAACACACCATTTCATTATCCCTGCCCTTCTAGTGTTAATACTGTTTATATTTACTGAAAGTACTCTAAAGTTGTTGCATTCATATGTTTAGGGTAAATGTTTAAATTTTTTAATATTTCCCCACCTGAAAATTTTTCAGGAGTTTACGTAGAACTCATCCTTGTTCAGAATCAGATTTTTCACTGGCTAGAACTTCAAAAATTGTCAATAATCCCTTCCCCTGACCTCTGTACTCTGCCCTGTATTTTCTCCTCCATATTTTCTTCTAGTTTCTTCACCTAGTTCACCCCATTACCCCCAGCCTCTGGTTGTCCTAACTCAATGTAGGCTCTTCCCTTCTCCCTTTATTTTAATCATTTACTATTTGTTTTTGACAATCTAGCCAAGAACGTCTTTAGAACAACCTACACTCATGCACACCTTGCTGCATGTCCTTTCTCCCCACACTGATTACATTGCATCCAAGTCCCCACAAAAGAAACACTTGTTTCACAATGTTCTTTCCTTTCAAAACTTCCACCCTCCACTCCATACGTTTCATCTTTCACAATATCATCAGTTTCACACAGACCCCGCATGCATTTTTTTAATACTGTAGTCTTTCAATTCTAAACTATGAACATTTTAACATTTAAGCTACCAGAATAACTGCTCTGCAGACTAGTGTCCTTTTTGTTGCACAGTTCCAGAACATTAGGTCTCTGTCCCAATATATAAAAAACAGTTTGAGCTTTAAAACCCAGAACAGTTACCAAATTGTCCCATACATGTCTATTAATGTCATTTTTTGTTCTTATGCTAATGGTTGGGCCTTTTTTAAAAGCAGTTTTACACAGTTTGTTGCTGTCCTTTGTCTGCTGTCATTGCTGCACGTTTGTTACTGCATTCAGATGTCAAAAACAGACAGTTTGTAGCCGCTTTGCTCTTAGTCACCTCTGCATAACTTAACTGTTGCATTCTGCTGCCACATCACCTGGTTCCTTTTCTACACTGCCATCATAAGTACTTCCGAAAAAGTTCTGCCATCTCACCCCATAAAAAGTACAGTTGTGTACCTACCATAAATGTAGAAGTTAGAGTGTACTCACTGTTGCAGTCATTACACGGGTTATCCTGCTGGCAGGAGACCCGCAGTCGGACAGAGTCCCAAAGTCTTGGTCCGGCATTGGTTGCTGTCGCCTCTTCCCAGACGCCAGTGTGCTAGGGGTATGAAAGTTGGAACAGACGCCATTTTCTTCAGTTTTTCTTGCCCCAGATGTAGGTGCCTTCAGATATGAAGGCTGTAAAGACAGAAATATGCCAAACACCCAAACAGATTACTAAAAACATTTCCTCCTTCTAAAAGCAAATACACCACACAGGTTGTAGAGTTGAGAAGTACAGAATAGTCCCAGCAAAGAGGGGGATGGCGGGTGGGTAACCAGGACTACAACAGTGAATACACCAACATCTACATTTATGGTAGGTACAAAACTGTACTATGTTCATAGTGTTTCACTGATGCAGTCATTACACTTGGGTAGAATCCCAAAGCTGAGGTAGTGTGGCTTGGTCTAGATTGGATTTGGTGAGGCTAACGAGCCCTGCAGGACTGCAGTGGCAAAGCCTGCTCTGGATTTGGAGTACAGGGGAAGGTGGTAGTGCTTGGTTAAAAAAAAGTGCGCTTTAGCTCCAGGTTGCAGCTAATATGTCTTTGGTTGGTACCCCTCTGAGGAAAGCTGTTGAAGTGGCTGCTGCTCTGGTAGAATGAGGCCTAATGCCCTTAGGCACAGATTTGCCATGTTGTGCATAACAGAAGCGGATGCAGTGTCCTATCCCTTTGGAGATTTTCTGCTTTGTAATCGTTTTTTCTTGTGATCCTGCAGCATATGCCACAAACAGTTTTTCTGAAAGCTTTTGTTTTGTCCAAGTAAAATCGTAGCTGCCTGTGTATATCCAAAGAGTGCCGAAGTCTTTCCGCTTTAATCTGGGGATTTGGGTAGAAAGTAGGCAAATGAATAGTTTGGTTTAAGGCCACATTGGAGACCACTTTTGGCATGAATGTTGGGTTCGTCCTTAGAGAAACCCTGTCCTGGTGAAAAATGAGGAAAGGTTCCACAGCCATCAATGCCTGTAACTCTGAAACTCTTCTTGCTGAAGTTATTGCTAGGAGCAGTGCAGTTTTCCATGACAAGAATTTTAGGTCAGCTGTGCTGGCTGGTTAAAATGTAAGCAGTTAGTTTTTCTAAAACAAAATTGAGGTCCCAAGTAGGTACTGGTGCTCTCCTAGGGGGTCTTGTACTCTTTGCCCCTCTGAGGTATTCTCAGTAGAGGATGTGAAAAAATAGAGGAGGTTCCGTATTGTAATGAGCTGAAACGGCAGAGGCATGGATTTTAATAGAAGAAAAAGATAGGCCTTTGTCCAACATCACGGTCAGGTATTGTAAAATCTGAGGTATGTTAGGGACCATAAGGTCGAGCCCTTGTGCCTGGTTCCAAGCACAGAATCTCTTCCATTTTTCCACATAAGACTTCCTAGTGCTGTGTCTCCTGGCTTGCAAAATTACATCCATAACAGCTTTAGACAGAAGTGCAATTTGAGTGGCTACATTATCTGCCATGCTGCCAGGTTTAAGGTTCTGAGTTGACCGCGCAGAATCTGATTGTTTTGCTGTGTCAGAAGAGGAGGGGATTTGAGGTAGAGGCCAAGGTGGGCCTTGGGACAAAATCTTTAGGATTGCGTACCAGTGCTGGCGTGGCCAGTCTGGGGCAATCAGGATCATTTTTGGCCTCGTCTGACTTTTAGAAGCACCTTGGTGAGAAGAGGCATCGGAGGAAAGGCACAGACTGTCAGGTTTTTCCAGTTGAAAGATAGAGCATCCACTTTCCATGCTTGAGTGAAGTCCTTGCGCAAAACTTTCTGTAATTGGTAATTGTGAGGGGAGGCAAAAAGATATGTCAGGGCGTCCCCATTCCCTTATGTTGAACACTTGTGGATTTAGCTTCCATTCGTGAGGATCCATGAGATTTCTGCTTAGTCTGCCAGTGTAGGTTTTGTTACTGGCAGGAATTGTACTTGCAGATGTACCTGGTAGGTCAGTGCTATGTTCCACAAAGTCATGGCTTGTCTGCATAGAGGTTAAGAATGTATGTCCCCTTGCTTATGTACCACATAACTGTGGTATTGTCAGTCTTTATTAATAATGATCCTAGATGTATTAGGTCCTTGAAGGCTGTCAGGGTATTCTGTACAGCCAGCATCTCTTTTTGATTAATGTGAAGATGCATTTGTTCCTTGGGCCACGTGCCCTGAATACATTTTCCTGCCATATGTGCTCCCCAGGCATAATCCGATGCGTCCGTTATTATCTGCCTGGCTGTAGGCAAGGTGAAAGGCTGTCCCTTGTTGTGGTGACAGGCCTGGGACCACCATCAAAACTCCTGTTGTAGGCAGGGAAAGTACAGTTTTGTACCTACCATAAATGTAGATGTCCGAACTGGATAGCATCTGCAGTCATAACAACTGGGTTGTCCCGTCAGGCAGCCCTTCAGTCGGCCGGATTCCAAAGTCCGGGTCCGGCTTCGGCTGATGTCGCACTTCACCCGACGTCATCTCTGTTGGTCTTCGGGTATAAAAGCATCAGCCGACGCCATTTTCCTCAGTGTTTCTTGCCCCAGATGCCAGTAGCCCTCTTGAAGGCTAAAATTTGGATAGATGCCAATGTTTTCAAAAAGATAGAGGTAAACACAAAAATAAGCATGTATGTACATATATACAAACAAATACACCATAAGACTCCCCCCCACCAGCTAGCTATTAGGAGGGTAAACACCCTAGGAGTACCACAGAGGGGAAGGAGGGAGGGTAATCCTGACTGCAGATGCTATCCAGTTCGGACATCTACATTTATGGTAGGTACAAAACTGTACTATGTCCTTCATGGATGCATCTGCAGTCATAACAACTGGGTAGAATACCATAGCCAACTAGGGAGGAGGATAAAAGTAGATTATGGTGTGTTTAGGATCCCTTGCAGTACAGCAGTGGCAAACCCTGCTCGGGATCTGGAATATAGAGGCAAATTATAATGCTTGGCAAATGTATGCACGGAGGTCCAAGTAGCCGCCTCAATAATGTCTTTGGTTGCCACTCCTCGTAAGAAGGCTGTGGTAGTGGCTGTTGCCCTTGTAGAATGAGGTCTTATGTTCTGTGGAATTGGTTTTCCATGGAAGGAGTAACAGAATCGTATGCAATTTCCTATCCATTTGGAGATTGTCTGTTTGGAAATAGCTTTTCCTTCCCTTCCTGTTGCATAGGCTACAAAAGTTGGTCAGTCTTTCTGCTAATTTTTGTTCTGTCCAAGTAGTAGCATAGCTGTCTATGTACATCCAAGGTATGCAGTATTCTTTCCCCTCTGTTTTGTGGGTTGGGAAAGAAGGTAGGTAGGTGGATTGCCTGGTTTAAAGACACACTGGATACCACCTTAGGCATAAATGTAGGATTAGTCCTCATGGACACTATCTTGGTGGAAGATTAGGAAGGGTTGCACTGCCATTAAGGCCTGTAGTTCTGAAACCCTCCTTGCTGAAGTAATTGCCAGTAGGAAAGCAGTTTTCCATGACAGGTGTTGTAGGTCTGCTGTTGCTGCTGGTTCAAAGGGTGATAGTGTCAACTTTTCTAGCACAAAGTTTAAGTCCCACGCTGGTAATGGTGGTTTCCTTGGAGGTTTTACATTCTTGATTCCTCTGAGGAACTGCCTGAGCAAAGGGTGCGAAAAAACAGGTGGATCAAAGCTGTATCCTGCTGAAATAGCTGATGCATGTATCTTGATGGAGGAGTAGGACAGGCCTGAATGAAGAAGTTCGCCAGATACTCCAGAATGTTAGGCATATCTATGTTTGACACATCTTTTCCTCTTTCCGTACTCCAAATGACAAACCTTTTCCATTTTCCAGCATAGTTCCTTCTTGTTGAAGGTCTGCGTGCTTCAAGAATAATGTCTTTCACTCTTTGGGAAAGTTCTGGATTAGCTGCTGCTATGTGATGTTCCATGCAGTCAGTTGCAACGTTTTTAGGTTTGGATGTATGATGCTGTAGTTGTTCTGAGTTAACAAAGGCATCAGGGGTATTGGCCACATATTGTTCCGAGACATGCTCCTCAGCAGTGGGTACCAGTGTTGTCTTGGCCAGTTTGGAGCTATCAGGATTATCCTTGGACGTTCTTCCTTGATTTTTAGTACTTTGTGTATCAAGGGAAGAGGTGGGAATGCATATGCTGTTAGGCCTTTCCAGCTGAAGGAGAGCGAATCCACTTTCCATGCTAGTGGGTGGAATGTCCTTGTGCAGAATTTTTTGAGCTGGTGATTGAGAGGTGATGCGAATAGATCTGAGGCATTCCCCATTTCTTTGAGATGGTCTTGAAGATGTCCGGGTGCAGCTTCCATTCGTGGGCATCCGATGTGGTTCTGCTTAATATGTCTGCTAGAGTATTTTCTTTTCCCGGTACAAATATTGCCTGTAACTGGATGTTGTAGCAGAGTGCCAGGGTCCACAGCTCCAAAGTCATTCTGCATAGGGGGTATGAATGAGTGCCTCCCTGTTTGTTGATGTACTACATGACTGTGGTGTTGTCTGTCCTTATCAACTGGCCCTCTTGGAGAAATGGTTTGAACTTTTGGATTGCCAGTTTTACTGCCAGCATTTCTTTTAGGTTGATATGCAGGTGAAGTTGATCCTGTGTCCACAATCCTTGCACGCATTTGTCCAGCATGTGGGCCCCCCATCCTAGGTCTGAAGCGTCTGTTGTGATGGTCTGGCTTGCTTGACATCTGCGAAAGGGTAGGCCTGGGTTTGACTGACATGCCTGAGCCCACCATAGGAACTCCTGTTTTAAGCATGGAATTAGTGGGATTTCTGTTTCTAGGCTGTGTCTGTGTTGGGACCATAAATTCTTTAGGTACCAATGTAGTTTTCTCATATGTAGTCTGGCAAATGGGACCAAGATTATGCATGATGCCATGAAGCCCAAGGCCTGCAGTACTTTTCTTGCTGTCAACTTGTTCAGTTTTGTTAGTGCCAAGAAGTAAAGAGGGAGTTCTTTTGTTTTTCTGTAGTCAGGAATGCCATTTGTTTTACTGTGTCCAATTCAGCCCAAGAATGTCCTTGTTTGGGATGGTATCAGCCTTGACTTTTGTAAATTGACTGTGTATCCCAGTGCTTGTAGCAAGTAAATGACCCTTTGTAAATCTGTTGTCAGCTTGCTTTTGTTGTCCCCTTGTAGCAGGCAGTCGTCCAGGTATGGGTAAATTTGAATTCCCTGTAGTCTGCAATGGCGATTACTGATGCCAGGCATTTTGTGAATACTCTGGGCGTAGTAGATAAGCCAAAGGGCAATGCTGAGAATTGATAGTGCTCTGATCCTGCAAGAAATCTGAGGTATCTTCTGCAGATTGGTCGAATGGGGATGTGCAGGTATGCCTCCTTGAGATCTAGAGTTACCAGCCAAGACTCCTTGCCCAGCATGGGAAGAAGTTGCTGTAGGGTCAGCATTTTGAATTTTGGGACAATGATGTATGTATTTAAGGTGGACAGGTCGAGAATTGGTCTCCAACTTTTTTCCTTTCTTGGGACTAGGAATAGTCTGGAGTAGAACCCCTTTCCTTGCTCTGCTGTTGGCACTCTTTCCACAGCTCTCATGTTTGCTAACTCCATTATCTGTTGTAGTGCCTCTGTTTTTTGATTTGGAGGTAGATTTGGCATTCCTCTTTTGACTGGTAAAGTGTGGAAGTGAAACAGGTAACCTTGATCTATGGTTTGTAGAATCCACTTGTCTTTTGTTATGTAGTGCCAGTTCTTTGAAAATAAGGTTAACTTTCCGCCTAGAGGGGCTGCTATTTGTTCCCTGGTAGGCGGATTTAGGGTTAAGTCACTGTGGTTGTGCTGATGTAGTGGCAGTGGTTGTGTCTGTGCCTCTGTTGTTACCTTGCCACTGTCGTCCTCTGTAGGCACCTCCTCTGGATTGGTTTCTGCCTCTGGAACGTCTATTCCTGCCCCTTTGAAATTTTGTGGAGTCAGGAAAGGACCAATTTTTGGCAGGCCAGTTCCTGCTAAACCTTGGGGGTTGAACCTGCAAGAAATCTTTAACCGTTTGAACAGATTTTGCCTTTTCTTCCATTTTCTTCATAACCTGCTGGGCAGGTGTACCAAACAAACTTGTCTTATCCATAGGAGCATCTAGCAACTTAGCTTTAACATGATCCGGTAAAGCTTGCTCCTTTAGCCATGCATGTCTTCTTATCACTGTGCCAGTCATGGCTGATCTAAATGAAGCCTCCAGTGCATCATAGCCACATTTTAAGGAATGGTTGCTAACCTGTTGTATGTTATTTACCATTTCTAATACATATTTCTTATCAAGAGATTCATCAGTGGTTAGTTTTTTAGTTAACTGATCAAGCATAAACTCTTGGTATTGTATCATGTGAAACTGACAGTTTAAAGCTCTAGCTGAGAGAGTAGCTGAAGTGTAGACCTTTTTACCCCATCTGTCTAATGACCTTGCTTCCCTTTCGGAAGGAATAGGGTTTTTAGCTATGGTCGCGGCTACTGCCTTGGGGCCCTGGGATATAGTCTCGGGGTCTGCAAGTGGGGCCTTGTAAAGGTGGTGATGAGTACCTGGCACCCTGTAAAATCTGTCTGGTTTGGCAGGGGCTGGGGGTAAAGAATCTGGAGCGGAGCAGACATCATTGAAAGCATCATCCACCACAGAGAGAACAGGAGGTATAGCTAAGGGCCTGTGCTGTGGGAGGTGCAGAAAGGTCCTAAGTCTTTTTCTGGAGTCTGAAAAATCCTGTTGCTGCCATTGGAACTGCTCTCGCATGGCATGTAAGGTTCCCCAAAGGAGAATTCTTCTGGTGGGGAAGCAGCTGGAATGGATTCTTCAGCATCAGAATCCTCAAAATTGGAGAAAGGAACCTCTGGCTGGTCAGTTATGTCTGATTCATCAGCAGAATCAGAGGACACTGGCTCGGGGGGCTCTGCCCTAGGTCTCTTCTCTGGGGGCCGAGAGGCCCTGTCTGGGTGAGATTGAGATCCTCTAATTAATGAGATTAAATCTTCTGCCAAAGTAAGCATTTGAGAACTAGAAGAGGGCCTGGTTGTGGGGGGTTTAACAGGCACTGTTTTAGTAGTCTTGGCTGCTTTAGCCCTGGCGAAGGCCTTAATGGACATGGCTGCTGGAGGCCTAGCAGCACCACGTGCTGGGGTAGAGACATCCAAGGGAATGGTGTCTGATAAGTCAGTGGCAACCACCGTAGTGGATAAAATTTCTGAGGCCGATTCAAGAGTGGTAGCAGGGGCCTCAGTTGTAGAGATAGGTTCAGCTGTACTTTGATCAGTTTTCGGTTTCGGCCGAAACCGAGACACTCATGTTTGCTTAACCATGGTTTCGGCCGAAACCGCGGACCGCGAGTGTCGGTCTTTATCTTTGCGTTTTTTGGCAGATTGGGTAGTCGGAGGATCCGACGGCATAATATACGCAAAAACAGAACCGAAAAACTGTTCTGCAAACTCCGACCGACGCCTAAGCGTTCGTCGGTTGAAAGAAGCACAGGCCGAACAGGCTGCTACGTCGTGGGCTGGGCCTAAACAAGGTAGACAATAAGAGTGGAAATCTTTATGAGGTATTTGTTTCCCACAGGTTAAACAATTAACTTTCTGACATCGGCTGAGGCAAGAAAGAGTCCCCAACGGGGTACTTGGCTTTAGAAGTCTTCGAAGTAGTATTCGGTAGAAGTAATCTCTGGATCCGACCGACCGGCACTTGCGAACAGCTTCTGCTTCGGGCGCCACGCGGCAAGAAAGACTAAAGAAAATGGCGTCGGCTGATGCTTTTATACCCGAAGACCAACAGAGATGACGTCGGGTGAAGTGCGACATCAGCCGAAGCCGGACCCGGACTTTGGAATCCGGCCGACTGAAGGGCTGCCTGACGACAGGACAACCCAGTTGTTATGACTGCAGATGCATCCATGAAGGACATTCAAGGTTATGATGGTCTCTAGGCTGTGACAATGCGGAGTCCAAACACTTTAGGTACCATTGTAGTTTCCTCATATGCAGTTTGGCATATGGAATTAGTAGAATGCAAGAAGCCATGAAACCCAGGGCCTGCAGAAGTTTTCTTGCAGGGAGCTGGGTCTTTGTTGCCATCATTTGAAAGTAATGAGTCAGTTGCCTTTGTCTGGCGCGAGATAAGGCATCTGGGTAGTTGTATTTTAGCTTGCACCCAGGAATATTCTCTTGAGAGGGCACTAGTTTTGATTTCCTTTTGTTTACTGTGTACCCTAGGCAAATTAGTAATCTTTTTACAAACGCCAGGTGCTTTAGAAGAATGTCCTTGCTGTCTGCTTGAATAAGGCAGTTGTCCAAGTAGGGATATATTTGAATTCCTTTTTGTCTGCAAAATGCAATTACTGGTGCCAGGCATTTTGTGAAGACCCTGGGCACAGTAGATAAGCCATAAGGCAGTGCAGAGAATTGATAATGCATTCAGCCTGCTATAAATCTGAGGTATCTTCTGCACGATTGTCTGATTGGGACGTGCAGGTATGCCTCCTTGAGACCCAAAGTAACTAGCCAAACCTCTTTGCCCAGCATGGGCAAGAGTTGTTGCAGTGCTAACATTTTGAATGGAACATCCAGGACAGTATTTAGGATTGACAGGTCCAGTATTGGTCTCCATGCTTTGTCCTTTCTGGGTACTAGGAATAGTCGTGAGTAAAAACCTTGGCCCTGTTCTTGTGGAATTTTGAACAGCTCCCATATTCATAAGAGCAGATCTGTTTTTGTCCCTCTGCCCACTGGTTGTGGCAGGTTTGGCATACCTTTTGGTTTTGGAAGTGTGCGGAAGTGGAACTTGTACCCTTGAGAAACTATATTCAACACCCACTGGTCTTGGGTGATCATGTGCCAATTTGAGAAAAGTGCTAGCTTTCCCCTTAGGGGTGCTGTCAACTGGTAACAGCTTGGCATTTGCAGAGGGAAGTCATTGCGACAGGTTCCTATAAGGTTGTGATTTGTCTTCTCCTTTGGGGGATGAAGCACCCCATTGTTTAGGTCTGTAGGAGCCTTGGGGCCGAGATCTACCTCTTGGGCGTCCGTATCTGCCTCTGTGGCCTGTGACAATGGAAGACACCAATTTTTTTGAAGGCCAGTTTCTGCTAAATCTAGGTGGCTGAACCTGTAAGAAATCTTTCACAGTTTGCATTGACTTTGCTTTATCCTCCATTTTCTTTAACATCTCTTCTGCCTTAACACCAAAGTATCATGCTGTAGTGGAGCATCCAACAATTTCATTTTAACATGGTCAGGTAAACTTTGTTCTTTCAACCAAGCAGGTCTTCGAATAACTGAGCCTGTAACTGCAGCTCTACAAGAAGCCTCCAAAGAATCAAAACCACATTGCAGAGTATGCTTTCCCACTTTTTCAATTGCATGCAATAAATCCTGTATTTGTTTACTGTCAGGACCTTCTATACTTGTAACCATTTTCTGCTTTAACAATGACATGAGCTACTGCTATTTAAGCATAAGAAACTGACAGCTTAAAGCTCTTGCAGCTAAAGTAGCAGAAGTGTAAACTCCCCCCCCCCCCCATCTGTCCAGAGCTCTGGAATCACTATCTGAGGGGACAGGATTTTTGGCAGTGGAAGCTTTAACCCCTTTAGGATCCTGAGAAATAGTTTCTGGGTCTGCAGCGGGGTTTTTGTAGACATTTATGAGAGTCGGGGACCCTGTAGTACCTGTCTGGCTTTACTGGTGCAGGGGGGTAAAGAATCCGGAGACTGACTGGATTCAGAAAAAATATCAAGCACTGGGGGTATAGCCACGGGCCTGTGCTGAGGCAACAGAAGGAAATCTGAGCCTTTTCTTGGATTCTGAGTAATCCTGGCTCTCCCAATGGAAATGCTCCCTCATGGTGAGCAGGGTTTCCGCAAAATAGTAATCCTCAGGTGGTGAGGCTGAAAAAAATGGACTCTTCAGCATCAGTCCTCATAGGGAGGGAGTGAATAGCCCTCGTCAGAAGAAATAGAAACCTGATCAGAGGAATCATAATTGGCATCTTGCCTAGTCCTTTTGTCGGGGGTGGGAGCCCCTGATTAAAGTAATAAGGTCTTCGGCCATTTTAAGCATCTGTTTCCTTGGCATGGAGGACTGTTCTGGAGAATGCTGCACTAGTTTCCTTGTCTTTAATGGAGCTTTTGACTTTGCCTTTGCTGCTGTAGTACCTTTAATTGTAAGCTGAAAACACCCTCAGAAGCCAGTGCCTGCTCAGCGGCTCTGGACCCATCTGAGGGTATATTTTCCTTAAGTCCAATACCTTGAATTTCCACAGACCTTGGTGTCTCCACGTGGCTGTTGGTTGCAGCCTGTGGCTCTGAGGTAGCGGGCATCTGGGGCTGCGAAAGCACCTCACTGAGAACCGGCGACTGGCCTAGAAGAGGCTTCGGTTTTAGACCTCTGATGCCTGTCTTTCTTTGTCTTTGCGTTTTTTATATATTCCGGTAGTCTGTTCAACGGCATTATGTAATTAAATCTCCGTCCAAAATAATGTAAAGCAAAATCAAACCGATGTTTAATGGTGCATTTATTGAATCTAGCACAAAACAGACTAGTGACGTCGTGGTCAGGGCCTAGGCAAGGAATGTAGTAAGAGTGGAAGTCCTTAGGAGTTATTTGCTTCCCACAAGAAATACAATTAACTTTTACTGACATCGGTCTGGAGCAAGAAAGTTTCCCCAACGGGGTACTTAGCTTTATTGAAGACTTCGGTTCTGAAAGGGGTACTTAGCTTTATTGAAGACTTCGGTTCTGAAATTCAATTCTGAAAATCTCGGGAGTTGGCTGACCGGCACTTGCGAACTGCTTATGCTTCGGGCACCACACGGCAAGAAAGAATGAAGAAAATGGCATCTGTTGCAACTTTTATACCCCTGGCACACTGACATCAGGGAAGAGGCGACAGCAACAGACGCCGGACCAAGACTTTGGAACTCGGGCCGACTGCGGGTCGCCTGCCAGCAGGATAACCCAAATGTAATGACTGCAACAGTGAAACATGATGATCATCAGAACAAACACCTGGATCATCCTGCTCGATTTTTAATAGAACATAATATGGAAGCCCTTCTGACGCCAGCTCTTATCTGCACCACTTCAGACTTGCTTCCTTCTCCATGGAGACAGCTGAATACTGCTCATTTGTAACATCCACCACAAAAGATTCTTTGTTTACATACTGAAACTCCATAATGAGCGATTTCTTCTCTACCCACATACAAACTCTCCATCACTTATTTTAACATGTTAACTGGGAGAGTCTGACGTGGAATGAAGCCAATTTTCAGCGGAGGGCCAGGGAGAAATGCTGCAGATGCAGGTCTTTATAACACGGGAGGAAACTCACATGAACGCAGGGAGGACATGCAGACTGCACAGAAGGCACTCCCAGCACAAAATCGAACCTGAGAACCTCTTGCTGTGAGGTGACAATGCTACCGCTGCACCACTGCGCCATCCTGTCTTCTCTACACTGTGCTTCTCTCATATACTGCTTCCTTGCGGCTGTAGGAGCCCTCTGGTGCCATCTCGCAGCTCCAAACAGTAGTGGAAGTCTCCCAATGCCCTAGCCAAAATTCACCAAATACTAGAAATAACCACGGATCTCCCTGAAGAGAGACCAAAAGTCTGGTGGGAGTAACTAGTAAAAGAAAAAAAAAAATTAAAAACATGAGAAAAGTGATGTCATCCCAGCTGAGACCGGATGCAAACTCTCCAAGCTCAGAGGACAATGAACTCAGCCAACACGAAGGTTCCCATACACGAGAACTGCAACAATGGCCCATATGAATATACAGGTTACTAAGCCATGGAGACAGATGGCATGTCCTTGTCAAGACACCATGTGTTCAAAAACCTGGGAGAAAAACTGGGCAAAATAAAAATACAAAGATAAAGTCAAATGTTAACTTTGGCTAAAAGCTGGGATAGGTTTGGATGTTAACACGAGAAAATACTGGGACATGGGACAACTAGCCCAACTGTTTAGCTACCAGAGGATTATAGGACAGTTCCCAACCACTCCCAGCAGAGGTCTTAATGGAGATGGCACGGGCAGCTTGCATCTGCCCCTCCAGCCCGCAAACACTGTTACATTAATGTAAAATGTTAATGACCTCTTACTTCTGCAAAAGCAGCTGTAAGGAATTCTTCAGAGAGTCGTTAAGATGCAATCTTTTCTGTAAGACTGCCAACTAAATCCCACACTGAAGGATTTAAAATTACTTTGCTGCTTTTATCACTTCATTTATTTTTAATCTATTGATTAGGGGGTTGCATAATGGAGGTTTTCCTTACAGACACAAGGTACAGGGTTTCATTCTCACCTTAGAGGAAAACTAGTTAAGCTTAAAATGGCCCACAAGTGCAGCTAGCCTAGTACTTGCCTATGAAAACTGGTAGATTTATTGTAAAATGCTTTAGTACAAGCATTTTATCAAGAGGTGTTTGGGAAACTGACAGCTTCAATATTTGAATTTATTCCTTCCTCTCTATTGCCACAACTCTCATACGGTGCTGGGATCCAAGTCTTCCACTTCCTTTCAACATTTACCTTTTACTCCCATCTGGTGAAAACAAACTACTGTAGGAACAGAGTGCTGGCATCTGACAGCAAGAACCCAAAATAATCAGCTTAAAATCCAAGTAGCCCCTTACAATGCTAAACTCCAGGGGACATTAGTAATGCAAATAAGTCAAAGTAATAAGGACTTATCGATCCTTTGTTGATAGGGTTAGTCCCACTAGATTGGTAGCATCTTCTCAGGTGAGATGCAGTAGTATTTATACTACTAGGGGAAATTTGACCAGGGCATCTGACAGATACCATGGGATCTTTAATTCACCTGAGCTACGACCAACTCAAGCAGATGGGAGCACAATTTAATGTCTCATCCAAAGGACAATGCACTTTTTTTGAGTCTGGCCACAGCAGTCAGATTCACTCTAAATTTACAGACGTAAAAAAGGACTGCAACACATTTTTATTCAATGTAAGCAAACAATTATAAAAAAAAGTTCAGTTTAACACTTCACAAAATTTGGTTAGCAATCAAGCCTTTTATTAGCACATTTAAGGTCACAGATCTTTCAAACAAAAGAAAACAAGCATTTGATTTTCTTTCAGAACAGACATTAAATGTCAGACTGCTTCTCCTTTAAAAAAGGAATACGCCTATCTTTAAAAGCATTTCTACTCTAGCAAACAGGTGCACATTTTAAAATAAAACAAAGATTACAATCATTCTCCACTGTTTTTTTTCCATTTGGGAAACAAACTTTTTCTCCAAGCTGGTAAAAATACAAAAAAATCAAAACACACTATTATACAGAAAGATACAAAACATCTTAGACTTTTGTCAACAAGTAACCAAAACAATCCTTTAGGTATCTACAGTTTTTCACTCCAGGCTAATGTGTTTTTTTTTTTTAGCCTAACCGCATAAATAAAATGAAACAAGCACTCTGTTGTAACAGATGCAGAAATGTATCAAATATGTGGGGTTAACACAAAGCTTTTTCTCAGCCAGTACAGCTCAATGAAAACATTAACCTTTTTAATAAATGTTACTTGGTGAGCAGGGATGCTGGTATAAAGTGCCAGCCAGACAAAAACTGGAGGACATTAGCAACAGTGCACATGTGTTTTCTCTGTGGCTCCCGAAGCACACAGCAGCTTAAGGCCTTTTTACATCAGGTTCCACCACTAAAACATGGTCAATGGAATAGAGTAACCAAACGCTAACTGGTAAAACCTGGTTGGTCACAGTGTGTACATTTACAACTCAATGCTGCGGCACTTTCAAACCACCATGGTTGCCTCACTGCCCACCAGCACACCCCATCCAAGCTCTCTGCGACATGCAGCGGTGTTGACTCCCACAGGAGCTACACTTAGGACAGCCTTAGCATCAGCTGTGCCTGTAGTGACTTTACTGCATATTCTGTATGTGTTAAGGTATACTGGCTGGAAAAGTCTATGGACATGTATAGACCATATACAAAAAAAAGAACCTATTTTAAAAACTTCATTTTGCCCTGTACAGTATGCATCCCTTCTAACCATACCCAGACAAACCAAGTGTCACAAGCAAACTGGAGAATATGCTGTTTAACTCTAGGCTCACAAAGTACAAGAACAGCTCTCCACTTTGTCAACTTTAGGACAGATTTCCAAACAATGTCCATTCGATAACTACGATCACGTTATCTGCTTAACAACCAATTTTAATTTACAGTGACACTTCAAATCAGTTTTAATAGCCTCTTACTTTTACAACTTTAGTACTGCATTTAAGTCAACTTAATTTTTATGTCTGGCAATGGGTTCACTTGAAAACACTACAACCAGGAGGTAATTAAGTGCTTTTTAGGTAGCGCAGGTGGTCAATGACAAAGTTCACGGCTAAAGAATATATTCCATTAAATTGCCTTATTTCAAAAAGATGAGAAAAATATGATGGCGGGAAGAAATATCCTGTTCAAGAAACATACTACAGAAGAAAGACAATTCGCCGCACTATAGCTTACTTGGTTTCATTCATAAGAGATTGCACTGTTTAAACTAAATGAAGGAACCAAAGCAAATAGAAATCTGACTTAAAGTGGTGCATATTTGGTGATCCTTTGCTCCATGCATTAAAAAAAAAAAAAAACAAAATTCATATGAATTATGCCCAACAGCAGGTGGTGAAAAAAATTACAAGAAACTCAAAGCAATGTTACATTGCCCATTCATTTACTATATTTCTTTTAAAAACTCATTTGCTAAGTTAAGGACATTGCAAATTGCAATAGCACCTCTAAGGCAGCTCTGAAGTGCATCAAAGTACAACTTCTGCTTCAACAGTATTGGGGGGAGGGTCTGCTGCTGAATAAACTAAAACTGAATTAAACAGAGCATCAAATATGAAAAAATCTGCCAAATTTAATTTTTAAATAAGTAAAAATTTAAAAGATCACAAAAAATGTTGAAAACTAAGCAGTTGAACCAGTACTGTTATCAGAAAACCAAGGAGGAATCGTACTTGACCTGACACCTGGAAGTGAAATGTTAAGATGCAACTATGTTATAAGAAAAAAAAAGTTTAACTCGCATCGGATTATCCTGGGCCAGCAAACATTCATTAAAAAAAGACAAGCGGTTTTAGTAGCTTTAACCGCTTTCAGCACACCATCATGCATTCAGCCTTAAAACAAAGCAGGTTTTTTTTCACACCAGGGAACCCTTCCCTGTCCATCTACAGCTAAAGGCAGAAATAGATTCCTTAATTCTCTGACCTGTTCTCCAGAAATTTTAAACTTGGCGAATGCCTAGCCAATACTCAAAAATGCCGCAAATCTAACTGGTAAATAACCTTCCACTCATCCCCACTACCAGCTGCCAAGTAGATCAGTAAGTATGCGTACTACAGCACATTAAATTATGATTATAGGACAAACTTAAATGAGGAAGGTTAACAGCATCCCCAACAGATCAATCAATTTAGACAGCATGATGCCAAGGGGCTCCATCCAGAACCTATCCTCCCCAACAACAACGGTCAGCAAATGTGTCCAGCAGTCACTATGTGGGACTTCATATTTTCTATCTAGGTGAAAAGGCACATCAGCATGCACTCCAGTTCCTCATCTTCAAACCACATGTAGCAGGCTTACAAGAATGATTAAAATGTCTCTAGGTTGAAAGACCAGATGGTGTGATGTACAGCACTGAAAGATAGGGTTCCTGCAAATCAGAAACAATGTAAATTTGGGGGGGGGGGGGGGGGCACATTAGTAATTAAAGGGCCACTGAGGACAGTTATATCAGGGGGGCCAACAATGAGCCAGAATGTTTTAATGTCTGCTCCTACCAACTTACAGATGCGTTCCTTCACAAAACTCCTAAAATGGCATGGGCTGCAATTTCCGAAAACAGCAATAAACTTAGCATTATGACTTGCCACAAATTCAGTCTGGTGCCTTTGACTTAACCAGTTTTGCTAAAGGGGTGATTTTGAACCACAAGATGTTACTCCATTTTGACAAAGCTCCAACCACAAGAAACTAATGCACCACAACTGTAAGGGGAGCTACACCCCTGCCAACCCCCAAACATTAACTCCACAATCACACTACAGAGAAAACAGAAAATCCCACAAACAGCAAATCACCATCTGTGCAGAAACAGAAAATGCACTACAAGGGATTTCCTGTGTTAAATGGAACATCAATAAGACTGATATCAGCGACTGGAAATTTAAGAGATAAAGCATTCATCCAGACTTGACTTGGAAAAGAGAGAGTCCGGTATCATGGCAAGACATTGCTCATCTGGACACACTTGGGACATGAACTTCAATGGCTTGTTAAAATGGCTATCCTGCAACATCTAAAAAAATTGGAAAAGTAGAAAGCAAACTAAATACATCTCAAACCCTTAACTTTCTGCAAGTTTCTATGCACAGTGGCAAAGTCAGAAAGATTGCAGTCAGCCAGCATTAACAATGGGATAGAACATTAAGGGCTTACTAATGTTACCAGATAGCATGCATATTATGTCCCAGTGTACTTTTCAACAAGATAAAGAGAAAATGTAAAATGGGGGGGGGGTTTGATTTAAACTACCATTTGAGTACAGCAAGCTACTTATCCTTTACTTCGCTGACGCAGGTTCTAAACAGCTTCAACCTGAAACATGATCATTCCTTCAAGAAAGCATTTGCATTCCACCAACAATTAAACTCAAAAAGGCTGATAAAACCTAACAGCAGCACAAAATATTACTCCAAAATTAGAAACATTACTCCAAAATTAGAGGGTTCAAATCAAGTGGAATCTCCAGTAATAAATCACCTGCATAGGCAACATTGATTTTGAAAGAGCACATTTTAAGAGAGTAATGACTTTTTTTGAATACACAAGATTTTTAGTGGGAAAACTGACTCCATACAGGACAACTGGTAAACACGGTATGTCACACTGGTGTTCTTGCTTACACTGTCTAAAGCCAACACGCACACACTGGAGATCATGCTTTGCCAGAACAGGGATTAATTATTAAACTGGCAACACTGACGACCAGACAGTAGGGTATGTATACTCCCAAAGAAGCATTTCTAAATAAATATTCCAACAAAATAGCAGGGTGCATTTTTTCAGGATTTACTGCAATCAGAAACAATACTGGTTACACTACCTAACAGCTAGGGAATGGTTACCTGGTATAACCAAGTCAGCAGCAAATGGCTGTAAAAGAAAAAACTAAACAATTTAACTCACTAAAAAGGTCTCCAAGTCTTGCCACAGGACACTACATTTAATTAGGACACAAAAATGCCCTTTTCATATTGTGGTATAAAAAATCTTGTATAAACATCTAAAAAGTAATATTCAGATCTAATCCTCACCTGTAGAACTCTAACTAGATGGATTTTCTGAACCCTAAGGCCTAAAAATTTAAGTTGACTTAAAAAAAAAAAAAAAAAAAAGAAAGAAAAGCCCCTCCAATCACAATGAATCTGTTCTTTCACTATTTCGCTCTCGATGACCTCCTAGTGCTGGTCTTTCCCTTGGCAGGAGATGGTGTCCCCTTAGCAGAAGAAGCTGCTTTCTTGGGAGTCTCGTTTTCTTTCTTGGCAGAAACTGGAGCTGGTTTCGATTTCTTTGGAGGTGGCGCAGGTTTTGGTGGGGCTACCTCTTCTTTCTTGGGGGTACTCTTTGCTTTCTCCTTCTTAGCAGGAAGCTCTTTACTTGGTTTGGATTTAGATCGAACTGCCGTCCGTTTCTGAGGAGTTGCCCGAGCTCTAGCCTTTGGGGCTGGCCTCTTTGGCCGCTTACTAACAAATGGAGAAAATTCACAGCAATTAGACATTACCCAAGTGACAGACTTCTATTTAAAAACAGTTCAACAGACAAGCACCAAAACAGTATAGACTA
Organism: Protopterus annectens; assembly: GCF_019279795.1. Lineage (NCBI taxonomy): Eukaryota > Metazoa > Chordata > Ceratodontiformes > Protopteridae > Protopterus > Protopterus annectens. The sequence continues at coordinate 1,723,970,358 of NC_056729.1, read as the reverse complement.
ACATCAGAACCTGCGACAAAACAGGGATGAGGCACTCTACCACCTTTATATATATTACACACGCTGCATTTTAGATATTATGAAAACTGTGAATAAACTAAGCACAATAAAAGTTTATGCAGACACTGTTTACAATAGTGAAAGTACAGTTGTGTACATTTACTATAAATTAGATGCTGGAGTATACTCACCGTTGCAGTCATCACATTTGGGTTATCTGCTTGCAGTAGCCCTCAGTCGGCCTAATTAAAAGTCTTGGGTCCTGCGTCAGTTGCTGTCCCTTCCAGGACATCAAGGGTATAAAAACATGCAGCAGATGCCACTACATCAGTTTTTCTTGCCTTAGATGTCAGGTGCCCCCCTAATGGGAAGCAATTAAATCTATACATATACAAGGTTATACTTCCAACAAAAAAGCAACTACACCAAAAAGCTTTTGAGCATAGTAAAGGAAAGTAGACGTATAGCCAAAATTAGTAGGGGGGCTGGAGGGAGGGTAACAAGGACTGCAACAGTGAATACACCAACATCTACATTTATGGTAAGTGTACACAACTGTGCTATGTTCATGTTTCACTGTTACAGTCATTACATTTGGGTAGATTTCCCAAAGCCAAGGATGGGAGGAAGAATTTAAATAGCACTAGGTCTAGCTGAACTGCAGTGGCAAAGCCAGCTCTGGATTTAAAGAAAATTGGCATATAGTAATGCTTGGTGAAATTATGTACAGAACTCCAAGTAGCAACTTCTAGGATGTCCCTGAAAGACACCTCTGAGAAAGGCTGCAGAGGTAGATGCGGCCCTGGTTGAGTGGGGTCTGATCCCGTGGGATAGGTTTTCCATGGTGCTTGTAGAATAAATGAATGCAATGGCCTATCCATTTAGAAATGGTTTGTTTTGAAATGGCCTTCCCCTCTGCCCCTGCAAATGCCACCAGCAGTTCAGATTTCCTTTGAGGTTTAGTACTGTCCAAGTAGAGTCTAAGTTGTGCACATCTAAGGAGTGCAGTATCCATTCCCCTTTGCTCTGTGGATTAGGAAAGGTTGGCAAATGAATTGACTGCTTAAGGGCCACACTGGATACCACCTTGGGCATGGAGGGATTGGTCCTGAGGGACACCCTGTCGGCATAAAAGATGAAAGGCTCCACTGCCATAAGGGCCTGTAATTCAGATACCCTTCTTGCTGAAGTGATTGCTAAAAGGAAAGCTGTTAGAAAGGAATTTTAAGACTGCAGTAGCAGCTGGCTCGAGAGGAGGAAGAGTGAGATTCTCCAATACAAAGTTAAGGCCCCAGGCTACAGTTGGAGCTCTCCTGGGTGGTCGTAAATATTTGGCCCCTCTGAGGAACTGCTTGAGCAGTGGATGAGAGAAGAGGGGAGGTTCTGTTACAATGAGCTGAAATGGCTGAGGCGTGAATTTTGATGCAGGAGAAAGACAGACCCTTGTGAAGCATCAGAGTTAAATATTGTAAAATCGGAGGTAAATTGGGCACTACTGTGCTCATCCCCTTGAGACTGGGTCCAGACACAGAACCTTCCATTTTTCAGCATAAGATTTTCTAGTACTAGGCCTCCGTCTCTAAAATGATATCCATCACTGGTTTACCAAGGGATGGTAATGGAGAGATTAGGTAATTAGCCAGGGTGCAAGGTTCAGTGTTTGAAACTGAGGGTGCAGAATACGGTTCTCCTGCTGAGACAGAGTAGGAGTCTGAGGCAGGTGCAATGGGGCCAACGGTGACACTGCACAAGAGGGGGTACCCAGTGTTGGCGTGGCCAGTCTGGTGCAATCAAAATCGTCCTTGGTTTGTCTTGCTTGATCTTTGTAGCACTTTGGAGAGCAGAGGCAGAGGAGGAAAGGCATAAACTGAAAGTTTTTTCCAGCTAAAAGGACAAAGCATCCACTTTCCAAGCTTGTTTGTGGGGAGTCCTTGTGCAAAATTTGTCCAATTGATAGTTCTGGGGGAAGGCAAACTATGGGTTCCCCCATTTACTTGTCAAAATGTTGAAAATCCTTGGTTCCGGTTTCCCTCGTGTGGGTCCATGAAGTTTCTGCTTAGTTCTGCCAGTGTATTTAATTTTCCTGGCAGGAATTGAGCCTGAAAATGCACTTGGTAGCTCAGGGTCGTGTTCCACAATGCCATGGCTAGTCTGCAGAGGGGGTAAGAATGCGTGCTCCCCTGCTCGTTTATGTACCACTTGCGGTGTTGTCAGTCCTTACCATTAATTGTCCTGGAAGAATGTGGTCCTTGAAGGCTGTCAGAGCATTCTGTACAGCTAACATTTCTTTTTGATAGATATGCAGGTGCATTTGACTTTGGTGTCATTTGCCCTGAAAACACCTCTCTGCCAGGTGAGCCCCCACCTCCCCATGCATAGCCTGATGTGTCAGTTAGGATTTGGGCAGCAGGGGGTAAGAGTGAAAGGTAGTCCCCTTTTGGTGGCAGGCCTCTGCCCACCAAAGAACTCTAGTCCTAGGCAAGGTATGACAGGAATCATTGCTTCTAGGTCTCGAGAATGTTGACGCCATAGGCTTTTTAGATACCATTGTAGTTTCCTCATATGCAGTCTTGCATACGCAATTAGAAGAATGCAGGAGGCCATGAACCCCAAGGCTTGTAGTAGATGCCTTGCAGACAGCAAGGTTTCTGTGGCCACTTGTTTGAAGTAGGTTGTCAAATAAATTTGTTTCTATGGCGTGAGGAAAGCCATCTGGGAAGCTGTATTCAAGCTTGCTCCCAGGAATATAATTTGTTGACAGGGTACCAGGTGTGATTTCTTTTCGTTTATGGTGTACCCCAGACAAGTTAGCACCCTTTGTACAAAAGCCAGATTCAAAAGTATGTCCTGGCTTTCTGCCTGAATTAGACAATCGTCCAGGTATGGGTATATCTGAATATTTCTTTGCCTGCAAAATGAAATAACTGGAGCTAGGCACTTTGGTTTATCTACTGCACCCAGGGTTATTCACAAAGGGCAGTGCAGAGAACTGATAGTGCGTGTAGCCTGCTTTGAAGCATAGGTATCTTCTGCAAGATTCCCTGATGGGGAGGTGCAGGTATGCTTCCTTTAAATCTAGTGTTGCCAACCAGGTGTGTCTTTGCCTAGCATAAGGAGCAACTGGTGAGGAGTCCGCATCTTGAATCTTGGAATCACCAAAAAGGTGTTTAGAGTAGACTGGTCCAGGATAGGACGCCATGAATTGCCTTTGCTGGGTACCAGGAAAAGTCTAGAGTAGAAACCTTGTTCCTTTTCCACTTCTGGTACCAACTGAGCAGCCCCCATGCTTGAGAGAAAGTACTTGCTTTAGGGCCTCTGCCCACTAATTTGGGGGTAGATCTGACCACCCGCCTGGTGTTGGTAATGTGTGGAAGTGAAATCTGTATCCCTGGGACACTATTTAAAACCCTTTTGTCCTGGGTAATGAGTTCCCAGTTCTTTGCATGAAGAGCAATCTTTACCCCCAAGGGGGCAGTTAGTCGAGAAGTGCTTGGAAGTTTTAAAAATAAGTCATTGAGACAGTTTACCATGGGGGGAGTTTTAATACTCCCAGATTTGGAAGTGGAGGCTCCCCACTGCTTAGTCCTGTGCGTATCCTGGGACTGAATTTAGGGAGCTCTGCTGGATCTGAGTTTGGACTGAAGGTCTGGAAGAGGCAGGAAAGGACCAATCTTTGGAAGGCCAATGCCTACTAAACCTTGGAGGTTGTACTTGTAAAATAATCTTTAACAGTTTGTATAGATTTAGGTTTTTTCCTCAAAAAAGGATTGCTCCTTAAGCCAAGCATGCCTTCTAAGTATAGACCCAGTCACAGCAGCCCTGCAAGATGCCTCTAGTGAGAATCAAAACCACATTGCAAAATGTTTTCCAAATTGTTCAGCTGAGTGCAGTAAATCCTTATTTTCAGCACAATCAGGAATCATTTTCTATTTAAGCAATCTAATAATATGCTGCTGATACTTTAACATATGAAACTGACAGTTTAAGGCTCTGATGGCCAAAGTTGCAGACATGTAGACCTTCTTAACCCATCTATCCATCGCCCTGGAATCTCTATCAGAGGGGGTAGGATTTTTGGCAGTAGTAGCTTTAATGCCTTTGGGTCTCTGGGAAATGGTCTTAGGATCCGCAGTAGGATTTTTAAAAAAGGAACTTGAAAGTCAGGTACCCTGAGAAATCCTCTGGGGGGAAGCAGAGGGAATAGGGTCCCTCAGCATCAGAATCCTCAAGTAGATAAGGGTAAATCCTGGTCAGAGGAAGCAGAAAATTCAGAATCCTGGTCAGAAGTATCATAAGCAGACTCAGTCCTAGGTCTCAGAGGGGGAAGGCTGGCTTGCCCCGATTAAAGTAATAAGGTCTTCAGCCATTCTTATTTGTTTTTTAGGCATAGAGGCCTAACCATGTGGTCTGGGCGTGAGTTTTCTAGGCATGGTTCGATATTTAGGCCTTGAAAAAGATGGTGCTGGTTTAATATGCAAGTCAGTAGGCCTGAATACACCCACAAAAGCCGGTGCCTGCACAGTGGCTCCGGACTCATCCAATGTGCAGACATCCGCAGGTTCCACAGTTGAAGCATCTCGCGGCATATCTGATTCCGAATGGATCTCAGTAGAGGCCTGCGAATCTGAAGTAGCAGGTATCATGGGCTGCAAAAGCACCTCACCGAGTACCGGCGAACTGGCAACTGGCTTAGAAGCATCGTTGGCATCTTAGGATCTAGGCGGCCTGTCTGTCTTAATCTTTGCATTTTTTCAGAATGTCGGTAGTCGGATGGCTTACCAAAGACATATCACGATAATTGAACAGAGGACCAAAATATTTAGCAGCAAAAGTATACTGACGGACAGTTCGTGGTTTAAATAAGTTAAAAAAACCAACAGCGAGGTACCTCTTGGTCAGGGCCTAGGCAAGGAATACAGTACGAATGAAAATCTTTGAGACATTTGCTTTCCACAAGTAAAGCAATTTACTTTTACTGACATCGGTTTAGAGCAAGAAAAAGTTTCCCTAACAGGGTACTTAGCTTTTAGTTGAAGACTTCAGTTCTGAAACTGAATTTCAGGAGTCTGCTGACTGGCACTTGCTAACTGCTTCAGGCACCGCATGGAAAGAAAGACTGATGTAATGGCATCGGCTGCATATTTTATACACCTGACATCACGGAAGAGACCGCATCTGATGCAGGAATCGGAGACTCTGCTATTCAGGCTAGCTGAGGGCTACTAGCATGCAGATAACCAAAATGCGATAACTGCAACAGTAAACACGAAGAACATCCTGTTTGCAGAGATTGGCAGCTTGTGCAGTGGTCAGGGAATAAGCCAGGCTGCCAGATTGAGGGTCTGCAATTGGGGATGCATGAATTCTCCTTCCCTCTGGGTCAGGAGTGTTGGGATCTGAGGGAGATGCCATGGTGGCAAAGGTGACAGGCTATGCAGCAGTGGGTATCAGTGCTGACGTGGCCAGTCTGGGGCAATCAAGATTGTCCTCTTTTTCCTCCCTTATTTTGAGAAGTATCCTTGTAATGGGCGGTAGTGAGGGAATTGCATAGACAGAGGTTGACCCACTGGAAGGATATAGCATCCACTTTCCAGGCCTTGCAGTGAGGCTCCCTGGTGCAGAACTTGCAAGCTGATGGTTGGAGTGGGAAGCAAAGAGGTTGACCTTTGGGGTGCCCCATTTCTGGGTTACAAGGGTGAAGGTGCTTTGGTCTAGCTGCCACTAGTGTGGGTCCAGAAGATTTCTGCTTAAGTTGTCT
>NC_056729.1:1723909600-1723959600 GCF_019279795.1 Protopterus annectens | reverse complement strand
AGAATCCTGTCCAGTGGAAGGTAGGCCAGGCTTTGGGTTGTATCCAAGTGGGTTCCTATAAAATTCATTGCATGCACAGGTTGCAATGGTGATTTTTGAAGGTTTATGGTGATCCCCAAGGTTGGGGTCAGTTGTAAGAGAAAGTCCCTGGCCTGGACCAGTAGATGCCCGGATGGTTTGACTAGGAGCTAGTTGTCCAGGTAAGGAAACGTGTGGAATCCCTGCAGTCTGAAGTGGGCTGCAACCACCATCATGCATTTGGTGAACACCCTGGAGTGAGCCTAAATGGCAGCACCTGAAATTGGTAGTGACTGGCTCCCTGCCTGAGATGAAGATACCTTCTGAAGAGTCTGTTCATTATGATGCGACAGTACATATTCCTTCAGCTGTATTGAGCACATCCAGGATTGAAATGAACCATGACCATCCTGAACTTCGTGTGTTTCACTGATTTGTTCACTTAAGTCAGGCCCAGTATGGTCCTGAGGCCCCCCCCCCCCCTGTTTTCGAGTGAGTAAATCCCTGACCTGTGCTGGTCTGAGGGGACCTTCCTGGATGACTTTTTGGAACAACTTTGCAATTTCCAAAGTTGCTGCCTCGCTAACTCTGTAGAACATTAGGAAGGTGAAATTTTAGTTTGGGGGAGTTTAAGGGAATGGGGTAACCTCTTGATATGCCACCCTGCACCCATTGGACATTGGAGATGGTTAACCAGGCATCTAGGTGCAAGGAGCATCACCCCCCCCCCCCTGACTGCCTCCACAGAGGGACACGCAGGTAACCCTCAGGGATGCTGCAAAGACTTGAGAAAGAATCCCGAGACCCCTGATTCAGTGGGCCCCCTCTACCCAGAGGGCAGCATCTACCATTCAAATTCCCCCCTCTGCCCCCTGGGGGGGGGGGGGTCTCCCTGGGCATCCAGGAAAAGGCCCTGGGATTTTCTGAACCACTTTTTCCCCATGCACTGATTTGTGGAGAATGAACTTTGTGGGGTACAGGAGCAGATTCAGACAGCAAGACAGGGACTTTCAGTCTGTTCAAAAAGGGAGGAGCTGTCAAAGGGGGTATTAAAGCTTAGAAGGTTCTGCAAAAATCCACAGTGGCATCCAGGCACGGTGCCAAACAGCAATGGTGAAACCGTATGCCCTACAGGTGCCCTCAGTGTCAGATCATTCTCAGACTATCTCGGGAATGAGAGATTGGTCTGCAGGGTGACTGTGGAAGGTGATGTAGGGAGGGGCAGGCCATTAAGGCCTGCAGCTCAGAGACCCTTCTGGCTAAAGTGATAACCACCAGCAGGACGGACGGTTTTCCATGTACACATCTGTAAGGAAGACCCAGTTGGTTCGAAAGGGTGCTTGGTTAGTTTTTCCAGGATGTAATTGAGGTCCTAGGGCGGTGGGACAGATTTCTTTGGCAGCCTCATGCGCAACACCCATTTAAAGAATAGCTTTACATAGAGCCTGGCTAGCAAGGGAGGATCCAGGGGCAAGAAGGCTGATTTAGCAGAAAGGTCTGCTTTCAGTAAAGAGTATGAAAGTCCAGTTTTAATCAGTGACTCAAGTGAGAACAGGGGGGGGGGGATCCGCTCAGACACCACTTAGTAAATCTTTCCCACTTGGCAAGTTAAGACTTTCTGGTGGTAGGTTTCCTTGCCTCCCTCAGGACTGAAAGCCCATCCTCTGGGGACTGAAGGGGGATCAAACGTTTATCACCCACAGAGTCAGGGATAACATCTGCAAGTGTGGATGAAGGAGAGTTCCTCTGTCTCGTGTCAGTAGGTCCACCTTGTAGGGTAACGTGTAGAAACTGCCCTTGGCTAGACTTGAGTAGGGGAACCAGTGCTGCCTTGGCCAGTAGGGTGTCACCATTAAGATTTTTGGTTCGTCCTTCTGTATTTCCAGTAGGACTGTCTGGATCATTGGAAAGGGGGGGGGGGCATAAAGAAACTTCCCTCTAGCATGTAGAGTGGACACTTTCAGCATCTCTTGGGGTGGGGGTGGGGTGTCTGAAAAGAATGTCTGCAGCTGCTTGTTCGGCGGGGGGGGGGGGGAGGGGTCAAACAGGTCTATTTGTGGAGTATCCCAATGGTGGACTAGGTCTAGGAAGACCCCCCCCCCCGGTCCAGCATCCACTCGTGCTGTGATGAGGTCCTGCTCGGGTCTGCTTGTCCTGCGAGGGAATGTAGGTCGCCTGCAGGACCAGGTTGTGGTGAGAGGCTAGGTCCCATATAACCATGGTCATCCTGCAGAACTGGCAGGCCTTTGTTCCATTTGTTGAGAACCACATAACCATGGTGTTGGTCACTATCCGGAGCACCCCCGGGACCAGAAGGGGAATAAAAGGTCTTTAAGGCTAGGAAGACAGCTGCTATGTCCCTGACATTGATGTGCTTGCTCTGCAGAGAGGGGTGCCAGTTTTCCTTTACCCTCTAGGATGCCAGAGTTGCACCCCAACCTGAATCTGAGGCATCTGTATGCACTGTTTGAGTGGGTGGTTGCAGTGGATCCACCAGCTGATTTCTTTCTTCAGACAGGGAGGAGGAGGAATATCCTGTTCTAAGGGATGTAGGTGTTGGGACCAAATGTTTTTGAGGTACCACTGTAGCTTGCACATATGCATTCTGGCCAGTGGTTGCATGGGGATGGTTTACTGCCATTAAGCCCAGGAGAAGCAGGAATTGCCTTGCTGTAACCTTCTAGGAATGGAGGAGTTTCCGGGAAGTGGGAAGTCAGGGATAGAACCTTGTTCCGAGGGGAGAAAGGCCTTCATTTTGTCAGCCCTGATTTTGCAGCCCAAGAAAATCTGGTCCTGGCCAGGGATCAAGGACGACTTTGGGAGGTTGATGGTAAACCCTAAATGTTGCTGAAGAGCAGATGCCTTGACAGGGTATCTTTGGACTCTGCTAGTAAGATGTTGTCCAGATAAGGGTAAATCTGGATTCCCTGTGTTCTGTAGAAGGCAATGGCTAGGGGTAGGCACTTTGTAAAGATTCGAGGGGCAGTGGGATAAACCAAAGGGCAAGGCAGTGAACTGGAAATGAGAGGATGGTCCTGAGAAAAAGAAACTGTGGGAAGTCCTGATGGGTATGTAAAGGTAGGCTTCTTTTAGGTCTACGGTGGCCATAAGAGTCCGAGTGGGTAGCGCCAGCATTTTGAAGGAGGGAACCTGAAGGTGTAGGTTTAGAAAGGAGAGATTTAAAATTGGTCTCCGGGAGCCACCTTTGAGGACAAGGAAGAGACTGGAATAGAATCCCTTTCCTTCCTGTCCTGACAGGACAGGTTCTAGGGTGCCTAGCTTTAACAGGGCTGACAAAACTTGTGGTAGAAGATGAATTCGTTTTTTTTGGGGGAAAAGGAATACTTCTGGGTGTTTTTTTCTTTCCAGGATAGGAAGTACCCTTTCTGGATAATGGGTAAGAACCATTGATCTGTGGTGATGGCTTGCCAGAGGGGAAAGGTGTGCAGAGTGGTAGGTGGGCCAGGCAGTCACGCATTACCGGGACCTCCTCTATCCTGAAAGGGTTGTCTGGGTTGAGGAGGTGGTACATTAGGTCTGGACCAAGTAGGTCTTCTTGCCCCTTTTCTAGACCTGGAAGAGGCAGCAGCTGCCAGAGGAGGGTTGCGCCTTACAAAAATGTTTTTGCAGGGTAGTTCCTGTGATATTTGAGAATAAGGGACACCAGCAGATGCTTTATGTCCTGTAATTATTTTAATGCAGATTTTTGGAGACCTGTTGACAGTCTTCCAAAGAGGAAGCTGTGATCTAGGGAGTGTCCAAGATTTTGGACTTGAAGCCCTCAGATAGATTCTGCAGTCAGCCAGGGGCATCGCCTATGGACAGAAGCAGATGCTGCAGAGCAGGCAGATGCTTCTGCAGCATCGAAGCTGCATCAGAGTGCCTGACTACTTACTGAGCCAAGGACAGTTTGGCTGCCATGTCAGCCTTAATGGGACTATCAGGCATAGAAGCCAGCATGGAGGAGGCCTGAGACACCAAGCCTAGAGCAATATTTAGTCATGTGGGTCTGATAATTTATGGCTCTGAAAGCCGAAGTGGAGGAAGTGTATACTTTCCCATCCTATCCATACATTTGCTATACTTAGTGGATAAGGAGGCAACAGACCGCAGTCTAGACTTATCAGGAGCAGTTGCAACAACAGCTGGGCAAGCTCAGAGGACGTGCCGGTTGCCAGCTGTGCAATGGCTTCAAGGGTTGAAGTCAACTGAACCACCAAGCGTTAAACTCCTTGAAAGGCAGTTGGTGGGGTGGCGGGAAGCGGAGCAGCAGGACAGGAAGGCCTAGTAATCTTGGCCTTCTTTCGCAGAGGTTAGTGTTTAGCATCAGATGCAGAATCCACTAATAGCCAATTGTTTTAGGCGCTGGTTTTCTAGGTAAAGGCTTAAAGCAGCTAGAGGGCTGTGCAGGGTCTTCTGCACAAACTGAAGAATTGAGGAGGAATGGTCGGGCACCCGGCCCAAGCAAAAAATACACTTATGAGCATCTTTATGGGGTACCTGGTGACTGCATTAGCACTTTCCCTTTTTACCCAACAGCCAAAGGCTACAACAACCAAGCCTAAGCAATAACAATTAGCTAAAGAAAGAATTGAAACCCAACGGGTTACTTAGCTTTATTGATGCAACGTCTGGTTTGTCTGCAGCTGAAAGGTTCTGAGGATTGTGCGTGCAGACGTCACATTCAAGGCCCATGGTTTATGGCCTTGCGTCTGACATCCCACGCACACTGTGTAGTACAGTTGTGTACACTTACCATAAATGTACATGTTACAGAGTATTCACTGTTGCAGTCATTACATTTGGGTAATCTGCTGGCAGGTTGCCCTCAGTCTGCCTGAATTCCAAAGTCTTGGGTCCTGCGTCAGTTTCCCTCTCCTCTTCCAGGACGTCAGGTTGTCAGGGGTATAAAACAAGCAGCAGATGCCATTTTCTTCAGTCCTTGCCCCAGATGTCAGGTGCCCCAAAAAGGTAGCAAAAATATATATAAAAACTATATATACATGCATCAATACAAACTACCTTCATCTACAAGCAAATACGTCACATAGGTTGTGGAAAATAGAGAAGGAAAGAAACTCCAGAATGAAAGGGGGATGGCGGGCAGGTAACATGGACTGCAACAGTGAATAAACTAACATCTACATTTATGAAGTGTACACAACTGTACTATGTTCTTAGTGTTTCACTGTTGCAGTCATTATATTCGAGTAGAATCCCAAAGCTATGGATGGGAGGATGGAACTAAATAGCATTAGGAGCGGCTATAAGGCCCTGCAAAACTGCAGAGGCAAAGCCTACCCTGGACTAAAAGGCAAATGATGATGCTTTGTAAAGGTGTGAACAAAGCTCCAAGTAGCAGCCTCTAGAATGTCTTTGGTTGGTACTCCTCTGAGAAAGGCTGCTGAAGTAGCTGCAGCTCTGGAGTGAGACCTTATGCCCTTGGGCACATGTTTGCCAGGGTGTAAGTAGCAGAAACAAATGCAGTGGCTTATCCACTTTGAAATGATCTGCTTTGAAATAGCCTTTCCTTCTGATCTTGCAGCATATGACACTAGTAATTGCTTAGTTTTTCTTAGAGCTTTAGTCCTGCTTAAGTAGAATCTTAGCTGTCTGCGTACGTCCAAGGAATGCAGAATTATCTTCCCCTTGTTCTGCAGATTTGGATAAAAGGTTGGCAGATGAATAGTTTGGTTAAGAGCCACACTGGAAACCACCTTAGGCATAAATGAAGGATCGGTAGTCAGAGACACCCTGTCTGGGTAAAATAAGGCTCCACAGCCATGAGGGCCTGCAGCTCTGAGACTCTTCTTGCTAAAATAATTGCTAGTAGCAGAGCTGTTTTCCATAACTTTATATCAGCAGTAGCAGCTGGTTCACAGAATACCCTAGGCACCTTAACACTGCCATCACATACTGTAGATGATGAAGTTCGTACTTGTCTTGAGCAAGAATCAGGCAATCGTCCAAATAAGGATAAATTTGTATTCCTCTTAACCTTAAGAAGGCTATCACTGGAGCCAGAACCTTTGTGAACACCCTGGGTGCAGTAGATAAGCCAAAGGGCAATGCAGAGAACTGATAATGTAAAGTCCCAGCCCGAAAACGCAGGTATCTCCTGCAACTGGGCCTGATAGGAACATGAAGATAAGCCTCTGAGATCCAGAGTTACCATCCAGTGATCTTTGCCCAACAGAGGTAGAAGTTGTTGCAGCGTCAACATTTTGAATTTTGGAATGTCCAGGTATGTATTGAGGATAGATAAATCCAAAATCGGCCTCCAAGTGTTTCCTTTCTTTGGTACTAGAAACAGGCGAAAATAAAATCCTAGGCCCACTTCCGACAGAGGGACCTGCTGTATAGCCCCCATTTGAAGAAGTAAAGAAATCTGCTTGCGAGCCTCTACCCTTTGCTGAGGAGGAACGTCTGGCATGCCTTTGAAAGGAGGCAATGTATGGAAATAAAACTTGTAGCCTCGGTCTATAATGTCCAACACCCATCTGTCCTGGGTGACCAATAGCCAGTTTTGCTTGAAGAGTGCCAACTTTCCTCCCAAAGGAGCTGCCAGACTGGAAGAATCTGGCAGCTGAAGATGCAGGTCATTGGGTCTGTTTACGAAAGGACTGGCCCCCTGCCCTCACCAGTAGATTGTGCAGGTGAACTCCATGTTCTAGGCCTGAAAGAACTCTGAGCTCTGCCCCTACCACGCCTAGATCTACCCCTAGACTGTAAATCAGTAGGATAAGCCCATCCCTTAGTAGGCCAATTCCTGCTAAACTTAGGAGGCTGCACCTGCAAAAAATCTTTAACAGTCTGCATAGACTTAGCCTTGTCTTCCATTTTCTTCAAGACAGACTCCACAGGAGAACCAAACAAAACTTCAGACTGTAAAGGAGCATCCAAAATTCTAGTTTTAAAATGCTCTGACAAATTCTGATCCTTAAGCCAGGCGTGCCTGCGAATAACTGAACCAGTGGCAGCCACCCTGGAAGAAGCCTGTAAAGCATCGAAACCACACTGCAAAGAATGCTTACCCACCTGTTCAGAGGCATGTACCAAATCCTGTAATTCTTTACACTCTATGCCCTCTGCCAAAGCATCCACTTTAGATTTTAGCTGAGTAAGGAGAAAATTCTGGTACTTCAACATATGAAACTGGCAATTCAAAGCCCTCATTGCTAAAGTGGAAGAGGTATACACTTTCTTACCCCATCTATCCAAAGCTCTAGCATCTTTATCCATAGGAACTGGATTCTTTACAACAGAAGCCCTGACACCCTTGGGTCCCTGGCTAATAGTCTCTGGGTCAGCCCTTGGACTCTTATACAGATATTTATGAGCCTCAGGCACTCTGTAATACCTGTCTGGCTTAACTGGCGCAGGAGGCAAAGAATCTGGATTAAGGGAAGCCTCTGAGAAAACGTCTTGAACAACATCCAAAACAGGAGGTATAGCCAAGGGCCTATGCTGCGGTAAAAACAAAAATTCCCTAAGCCTCTTTCGGGAATCTGAGAAATCCTGACCTTCCCATTTAAAATGTTCCCTCATAGAATGAAGGGTTTCTGAAAAAGAAAAATCCTCTGGAGGAGAAGCAGAAGGAGTGGAATCCTCTGCGTCTGAATCAGAAGGAGGAAAATCCTGAATGTCTTCAGCCGAAGACTGAGTAATCTGAAGGCTGCTCCAAACTTTCCACCTCTGGCTCCACCCTAGGCCTCTTATCAGGAGGGGGCATAGAACCTCTGATTAAAGAAATTAAATCTTCTGCCATTTTAAGCATGTGTTTTTTAGGTACAGAACCTGCAGAACTAGGACTGACACCCGTGGAAGGCAAACCAGGCCTGCCTTTGGAAGGAGCTTTAGAGACAGAAGGAGAAGGCCTAACCACCTTAGGCAAGGAAGGGAGAAAGTACAGTTTTGTACCTACCATAAATGTAGATGTCCGAACTGGATAGCATCTGCAGTCATAACAACTGGGTTGTCCTGTCGTCAGGCAGCCCTTCAGTCGGCCGGATTCCAAAGTCCGGTCCGCTTCGCTGATGTCGCACTTCACCCGACGTCATCTCTGTTGGTCTTCGGGTATAAAGGCATCAGCCGACGCCATTTTCCTCAGTGTTTCTTGCCCCAGATGCCAGTAGCCCTCTTGAAGGCTAAAATTTAGATAGATGCCAATGTTTCCAAAAAGATAGAGGTAAACACAAAATAAGCATGTATGCACATATATACAAACAAATACACCATAAAAGACTCCCCCCCACCAGCTAGCTATTAGGAGGGTAAACACCCTTGGAGTACCACAGAGGGGAAGGAGGGAGGGTAATCCTGACTGCAGATGCTATCCAGTTCGGACATCTACATTTATGGTAGGTACAAAACTGTACTATGTCCTTCATGGATGCATCTGCAGTCATAACAACTGGGTAGAATACCATAGCCAACAAGGGGAGGAGGATAGAACTAGATTATGGTGTGTTTAGGATCCCTTGCAGTACAGCAGTGGCAAACCCTGCTCGGGATCTGGAATACAGAAGCAAATTATAATGCTTGGCAAATGTATGCACGGAGGTCCAAGTAGCCGCCTCAATAATGTCTTTGGTTGCCACTCCTCGTAAGAAGGCTGTGGTAGTGGCTGTTGCCCTTGTAGAATGAGGTCTTATGTTCTGTGGAATTGGTTTTCCATGGAAGGAATAACAGAATCGTATGCAATTTCCTATCCATTTGGAGATTGTCTGTTTGGAAATAGCTTTTCCTTCCCTTCCTGTTGCATAGGCTACAAAAAGTTGGTCAGTCTTTCTGCTACTTTTTGTTCTGTCCAAGTAGTAGCGTAGCTGTCTATGTACATCCAAGGTATGCAATATTCTTTCCCTCTGTTTTGTGGGTTGGGAAAGAAGGTAGGAAGGTGGATTGCCTGGTTTAAAGACACTCTGGATACCACCTTAGGCATAAATGTAGGATTAGTCCTCATGGACACTATCTTGGTGGAAGATTAGGAAGGGCTGCACTGCCATTAAGGCCTGTAGTTCTGAAACCCTCCTTGCTGAAGTAATTGCCAGTAGGAAAGCAGTTTTCCATGACAGGTGTTGTAGGTCTGCTGTTGCTGCTGGTTCAAAGGGTGATAGTGTCAATTTTTCTAGCACAAAGTTTAAGTCCCAAGCTGGTAATGGTGGTTTCCTTGGAGGTTTTACATTCCTGATTCCTCTGAGGAACTGCCTGAGCAAAGGGTGAGAAAAAACAGGTGGATCAAAGCTGTATTCTGCTGAAATAGCTGACGCATGTATCGTGATGGAGGAGTAGGACAGGCCTGAATGAAGAAGTTCGGCTAGGTACTCCAGAATGTTAGGCATATCTATGTTTGACACATCTTTTCCTCTTTCAGTACTCCAAATGACAAACCTTTTCCATTTTCCAGCATAGTTTCTTCTTGTTGAAGGTCTGCGTGCTTAAAGAATAATGTCTCTAACTCTTTGGGAAAGTTCTGGATTAGCTGCTGCTATGTGATGTTCCATGCGGTCAGTTGCAACGTTTTTAGGTTTGGATGTATGATGCTGTAGTTGTTCTGAGTTAACATCAAAGGCATCAGGGGTATTGGCCACATATTGTTCCGAGACATGCTCCTCAGCAGTGGGTACCAGTGTTGTCTTGGCCAGTTTGGAGCTAACAGGATTATCCTTGGACGTTCTTCCTTGATTTTTAGTAATACCTTGTGTATCAAGGGAAGAGGTGGGAATGCATATGCTGTTAGGCCTTTCCAGCTGAAGGAGAGCGAATCCACTTTCCATGCTAGTGGGTGGAATGTCCTTGTGCAGAATTTTTGAGCTGGTGATTGGTAGGTGAGGCAAATAGATCTATCTGAGGCATTCCCCATTTCTTTGAGATGGTCTTGGAGATGTCCCGGTGCAGCTTCCATTCGTGGGCATCCGATGTGGTTCTGCTTAATATGTCTGCTAGAGTATTCTCTTTTCCCGGTACAAATATTGCCTGTAACTGGATGTTGTAGCTGAGTGCCAGGGTCCACAGCTCCAAAGTCATTCTGCATAGGGGGTATGAATGAGTGCCTCCCTGTTTGTTGATGTACCACATGACTGTGGTGTTGTCTGTCCTTATCATCAACTGGCCCTCTGAGAAATGGTCTGAACTTTTGGATTGCCAGTTTTACTGCCAGCATTTCTTTTAGGTTGATGTGCAGGTGAAGTTGATCCTGTGTCCACAATCCTTGCACGCATTTGTCCAGCATGTGGGCCCCCATCCTAGGTCTGAAGCACCTGTTGTGATGGTCTGGCTTGCTTGACATCTGCGAAAGGGTAGCCCTGGGTTTGACTGGCATGCCTGAGCCCACCATAGGAACTCCTGTTTTAAGCATGGAATTAGTGGGATTTCTGTTTCTAGGCTGTGTCTGTGTTGAGACCATAAATTCTTTAGGTACCACTGTAGTTTTCTCATATGTAGTCTGGCAAGTGGAACCAAGATTATGCATGATGCCATGAAGCCCAAGGCCTGCAGTACTTTTCTTGCTGTTAACTTGTTCAGTTTTGTTAGTGCCAAGAAGTAAAGAGGGAGTTCTTTTGTTTTTCCTTTGTTAGGAATGCCATCTGTTTTACTGTGTCCAATTCGCCCAAGAATGTCCTTGTTTGGGATGGTATCAGCCTTGACTTTTGTAGATTGACTGTGTATCCCAGTGCTTGCAGCAAGTAAATGACCCTTTGTAAATCTGTTGTCAGCTTGCTTTTGTTGTCCCCTTGTAGCAGGCAGTCGCCTAGGTATGGGTAAATTTGAATTCCTGTAGTCTGCAATGGCGATTACTGATGCCAGGCATTTTGTGAATACTCTGGGCAGTAGATAAGCCAAAGGGCAATGCTGAGAATTGATAGTGCTCTGATCCTGCAAGAAATCTGAGGTATCTTCTGCAGATTGGTCGAATGGGGACGTGCAGGTATGCCTCCTTGAGATCTAGAGTTACCAGCCAACACTCCTTGCCCAGCATGGGAAGAAGTTGCTGTAGGGTCAGCATTTTGAATTTTGGGACAATGATGTATGTATTTAAGGCGGACAGGTCGAGAATTGGTCTCCAACTTTTTTCCTTTCTTGGAACTAGGAATAGTCTGGAGTAGAACCCCTTTCCTTGCTCTGCTGTTGGCACTCTTTCCACAGCTCTCATGTTTGCTAACTGCATTATCTGTTGTAGAGCCTCTGTTTTTTGATTTGGCGGTAGATTTGGCATTCCTCTTTTGACTGGTAAAGTGTGGAAGTGGAACCGGTAACATTGATCTATGGTTTGTAAAAATCCACTTGTCTTTTGTTATATAGTGCCAGTTCTTTGAAAATAAGGTTAATTTTCCGCCTAGGGGAGCTGCTATTTGTTCCCTGGTAGGCGGATTTAGGGTTAAGTCACTGTGGTTGAGTTGATGTAGTGGCAGAGGTTGTGTCTGTGCCTCTGTTGTTACCTTGCTACTGTCGTCCTCTGTAGGCACCTCCCCTGGATTGGTTTCTGCCTCTGGAACGTCTATTCCTGCCCCTTTGAGGTCTTGTGGAGTCAGGAAAGGACCAATTTTGGCAGGCCAGTTCCTGCTAAACCTTGGGGTTGAACCTGCAAGAAATCTTTAACCGTTTGAACAGATTTTGCCTTTTCTTCCATTTTCTTCATAACCTGCTGGGCAGGTGTACCAAACAAACTTGTCTTATCCATAGGAGCATCTAGCAACTTAGCTTTAACATGATCCGTAGAGCTTGCTCCTTTAGCCATGCATGCCTTCTTATCACTGTGCCAGTCATGGCTGATCTAAATGAAGCCTCCAGTGCATCATAGCCACATTTTAAGGAATGGTTACTAACCTGTTGTATGTTATTTACCATTTCTAATACATATTTCTTATCAAGAGATTCATCAGTGGTTAGCTTTTAGTTAACTGATCAAGCATAAACTCTTGGTATTGTATCATGTGAAACTGACAATTTAAAGCTCTAGCTGAGAGAGTAGCTGAAGTGTAGACCTTTTTGCCCCATCTGTCTAATGACCTTGCTTCCCTTTCTGAGGGAATAGGGTTTTTTGATATGGTCGCGCTACTGCCTTGGGACCCTGGGATATAGTTTCGGGGTCTGCAAGAGGGGCCTTGTAAAGGTGGTGATGAGTGTCTGGCACCCTGTAAAATCTGTCTGGTTTGGCAGGGGCTGGAGGTAAAGAGTCTGGTGCGGAGCAGACATCATTGAAAGCATCATCCACCACAGAGAGAACAGGAGGTATAGCTAAGGGCCTGTGCTGTGGAAGGTGCAGAAAGGTCCTAAGCCTTTTTCTGGAGTCTGAAAAATCCTGTTGCTGCCATTGGAACTGCTCTCGCATGGCATGTAAGGTTTCCCCAAAGGAGAATTCTTCTGGTGGGGAAGCAGCTGGAATGGATTCTTCAGCATCAGAGTCTTCAAAATTGGAGAAAGGAGCCTCTGGCTGATCAGTTATGTCTGATTCATCGGCAGACTCAGAGGACACTGGCTCAGGGGTCTCTGCCCTAGGTCTCTTCTCTGGGGGCTGAGAGGCCCTGTCTGGGTGAGATTGAGATCCTCTAATTAATGAAATTAAATCTTCTGCCAGAGTAAGCATTTGAGAACTAGAGGAGGGCCTGGTTGTAGGGGGTTTAACAGGCACTGTTTTAGTAGTCTTTGCTGCTTTAGCCCTGGCGAAGGCCTTAATGGACATGGCTGCTGGAGGCCTAGCAGCACCACGTGCTGGGGTAGAGACATCCAAGGGAATGGTGTCTGATAAGTCAGTGGCAACCACCGCAGTGGATAAAATTTCTGAGGCCGTTTCAAGAGTGGTAGCAGGGGCCTCAGTTGTAGAGATAGATTCAGCTGTACTTTGATCAGTTTTCTCGCTTTCGGCAAAAACCGAGACACTCGCGGTTTGCTTAACCATGGTTTCGGCCGAAACCGCGGACCGCGAGTGTCGGTCTTTATCTTTGCGTTTTTGGCAGATTGGGTAGTCGGAGGATCCGACGGCATAATGTACGCAAAATCAGAACCGAAAAACTGTTCAGCAAACTCCGACCGACGCCTAAGCGTTCGTCGGTTGAACGAAGCACAGGCCGAACAAGCTGCTACGTCGTGGGCTGGGCCTAAACAAGGCAGACAATAAGAGTGGAAATCTTTATGAGGTATTTGTTTCCCACAGGTTAAACAATTATTAACTTTTTCTGACATCGGCTGAGGCAAGAAAGAGTCCCCAACGGGCTACTTAGCTTTAGAAGTCTTCGAAGTAGTATTCGGTAGAAGTAATCTCTGGATCCGACCGACCGGCACTTGCGAACAGCTTCTGCTTCGGGTGCCACGCGGCAAGAAAGACTGGGGAAAATGGCGTCGGCTGATGCCTTTATACCCGAAGACCAACAGAGATGACGTCGGGTGAAGTGCGACATCAGCCGAAGCCGGACCCGGACTTTGGAATCCGGCCGACTGAAGGGCTGCCTGACGACAGGACAACCCAGTTATGACTGCAGATGCATCCATGAAGGACATCAGCAACCTGAGAGGCCCCCTCAGCCTGACCTGACTCTTGCGATGCCACATCTTGCAAAATTAAAGCCTCCCCCTGAGACTCAACTGAAACCTCGGCTGGATCCACAGATTCCACCGTAGTTTCTAAAGAACCGGCGTCCGGAATGGACGCCTCATCCCGCCTGGACTTTAAAGATTTTTCTTTGCGCTTCTTCGCGGTAGCGGGCGTCGGAGGATCTGACGGCATATTATAATTACACCGCTTACCGAAGACAAGCCTAGCGCAATCTAACCTAAGTTTAATGGTGCGCTTATTAAACCTAGCACAAAAGCGACACCCGACTACGTCGTGCTCAGGTCCCAAACAAGGAATACAAAGAGAGTGGTAATCCCTATGCGGTATCTGTTTCCCACAAGAAATACAATTATTCACTTTTTCTGACATCCGGAATTAACTGAGGCAAGAAAAAACAAAAAAATATTCCCCAACGGGGTACTTAGCCCAACTTGGTTTCGGTCTGAAACTCAGAATACGAACATTTCAGAATGCCGAACGGCACTTGCAAACGCTGCTTCTGCATCGGACCATGCGGCAAAAAAGACTGAGGATATGACGGTCATGCGCTTTAATACCCTGACGCTCTGATGTCAGATCAGAGCGCCCATGACCGACGTCAGCCTAATACTTTGGTATTCGGGCCGACTGAGGACAGCGGACTACCCATAAGTTATGACTGCAGCAATGTGAGATGAAGAACATGTACCAATTCTTGTAAGGCCAATGCCTACTGAACCTTGGAGGTTGTACTTGTAAAAAAGTCTAACAGTTTGCATAGATTTACCTTTTTCCTCCATCTTAAGAACTTCTGCCTCGTTGCCAAACAGGCAATCCAGGTTTAAGGAAGCATCCAGTAATTTAGCTTTAACATGATCTGGCAAGGACTACGCCTTAAGTCAAGCATGCCTTCCAAGTACAAAACCAGTCACAGCAGCCCTGCAAGAAGCCTCTAGTGAATCAAAACTATATTGCAAAGTAAGTTTTCCAACTTGTTCAGCCGAATGCAGTAAATCCTGTAAATCATTATTTTCAACACAATCAGGAATCAGTTTCTGTTTAAGCAATCCAATAACATGCTGCTGATACTTTAACATATGAAACTGGCAGTTTAAGGCCCTAATGGCCAAAGTTGCAGAAGTGTATACCTTCTTAAGCCACCTATCCAGCACCCTGAAGTCTCCATCAGAGAGGATAGAATTTTTGACAGTAGCAGCTTTAATGCCCTTGGGTCCCTGTGAAATGGTCTCAAGATCTGAAGTAGGATTTTTAAAAAGAAACTTGAGTCAGGGGACCCTATAATATCCATCAGGTTTTCTGGGAGCAGGAGGTAGAGAGTCAGGGACCAAGCTAGATTGTGAACAGGCATCAACAATGTCTAGAACAGGAGGTATGGCTAAAGGCCTGTGCTGGGACAGTAGTAAGAAATCCCCAAGCCTCTTTTTTGAATCGGAGAAATCAAGAAATTATGTACTCACCATAACGTTTGATGTATGTAGTCCATCTCGCCTCACATTCTTACCCATGCTCCAACTCTGCCATACTCTAGCTAGAAGTCTTCCAATTGGCTGGGCTAAGAAGGTATCCCATGCTGCACTGCTCTTTCCCCAGATCTCATCTGCCACTCATACAGCTCAGACATGGTCTCGCTCTTGGCTGTGTTTTTGACAGTTTGTGTTGCGTGTGGGTGTGGTGGTGGCATTGGCGTGCAGGTGTGGGCGTGCGGGTGTGGGCGTGCGGGTGTGGGCGTGTATTGGTTTAATATTTGGTGTAAATAATTTTCTAGTGGTAATGTCTTCTGTGGTGTCCTGCTGTTTCCCCTACAGGCTAGGCCCATTTCAGTTAGAGGACCTGGTCCGCCCCTTCTGTGTTGCTTGTTAGTAGGTACCTATCCCTCGGGCTAGGACTAAGTTTTGGGACCTAGTCCTTTCCTTGTGTTACTGTTGAGACCGATTAAGTTATGTCTTTTGTAATTATCTGCTGGTTTTTCTTAGTTCCTGCGCTTGTGGCTTCTATTTTAACGGTTGATAGTTATTAATGGTGTTTTCTCTCATTATGTCTACGGATACGAAAGAGCATAAGCCCTCAAGCTTTAAGAAATGTACTAAATGTGGTTATAAGATGTTAATCACTGATGGACACTGTCTGGGGGCTATTCACCTCCAGGAATCTTGTACATTTTGCCATGCATTTAGCCCGCGTGTTCAGGAAAGGAACAAACTCATTTTGAAAGGACTTTTGAAACAGTCAGGAGGATTTGGGAAGGGCTTCTAGCTTCAAGTCCTCTCCCTCTAAGAGTAAAACGTCTAGGGCTGAAAAGTGTTCTCGAGCTCCATCTGTATCCTCTGAGCCTCTGGAGAACGTAGTGAAATATGCTGTGGCATACTCGGCTCCACTGTCCTCTGAGCCACAGGAAGTTAGTGTAGTGTATTGAATGAATCTGCTTCACCTCCAAGTCCCTCGGAGAAGATTGTGGAGGTGATAGTTTGGAGCAGGTTTCCAATTTTTAGGCTGGTCTCTCCTCCTTGCAGGTCTCCGGGGAGGAGGTCTAGGTCTCCTTCCTTGTCTTCTAGGTCCTCCAGGACGGTTTCAGATGTGGATGTAGACAGAGTGGTACAGAGACTGCTCCAGTCACCAGTACTGGCAAAGTTGTTTTTGGCTCCAGCCCAGTCGGCTCCGGAGCCAGTCACCCAGCCAGCATCGATACTTCCTCCGATCAAATCCCAGCTTTCGGAACAGGAGTGGTTGGTGCAGTCTGACGTCCCTCTGTCAGCTCCGATGGCCCATCCTGGCTTATCAGCTCTGGCTTCAGCTCCGACCCAGTCACCTCCATCCACGGGGTCCAGGAGTAATGGTTCCTCTGACCAGAGAGGGAGGCCTCTGGTCACTTTGGCTCCTAGCCTCCCTCTCGGTGCTGCGGGGGAGCCTGACGCTCTGTTTCAGCTTCGGACCTTGTCCCTTCTGCTCAGAGGTCTTCCACAGCTGGTCGATCTTCAGAGCCTGGGGGACCAGCTTTCGAGGCCATGCGGAGCGCACTAGCCAGGTCTCCAGCGGCATCATTCAGCACTGACAATGCCCCCCCCCCCCAGCTCCAGTGCGGGTCTCTGTTCGCCCTCTATCTTTCGACAGCAGAGACCCAAGACCTCAGGATACCCCCATGAGTGATACCCATATTTGAGGGCCCCTCAGTGTTTTTGCCTGAGGAACCACCCAGAAAAAGAACGTGCAAGAGGAAGCGCATTGACTCCCAAGATGAGTCCCTCACGTCAGACACCGACCTAGAATTGGAGGGGTCCCCCAAGTCATCCTCCGAGGTGGTCTCCTTTTGACATCCTAGAAATTTTTAAGCAGAGGGGTGATTGGCCCTGCAAAGCTCCCTCCGAGGTGTGTTCCTGAAGGCCTTTGGGGCTCAGCCCTACGCATCCAGAGGGTCTCCACCCTTCGAACTTTTGGATCTTGTTTGTCAAAGGGTGTGGGAAACCCCTGACTCTGTGGAATCAGTCCCCAGAAGACTGAACAAATTCATGTCTGCCCCCTCTGACAAAGTTTCTATCCAAGGAAGTTCCTGTAGATGCCATGGTGGTGGCAGTGGCCACCAAGAAGGAACTGGATGAGACTCAGTCTACTGTCCATCCTCCTAACAAGGAGTCTAGGACCATGGACCGGTATGGGAAGTGTACATTTTCTTCAGCGGCCTTTACTCTGCAGTCACTGAATTACTTATCTCATTTTACACGGCTCCCAAGAGATCTCCTGAAAGAGCTTGGAGATGCTCTACAGGGTAACGTTTCTGATGCGGTGGCTAAGAAGGTAAACGCTCAGATGTCTACCCTCAACTCTATTGTTAACTCCATGAGGCTGATCTCTCATGCAGCCGAAGGAGTTGGTAGGGCAGCAGGTTCAGGAGTTGCTCGAGACACTCCTGGATGCGCCTCTAATTTCACAGAGGCCTTCAAGTCTATTCACAAATGCCCAGTTTGATAGTTCCTCCTTATTTGGAACCAAGGTAAAGGACACTCTCACTAGGTGCGAGCAAGAGGGGAAAAACTCTGCTGTGGGAGGCCGTTTTTCCCTACCCTCTAAGCCTTATCCCAAGACCCAGAGGGTTGGGAATATGTGGTTCAAAAAAATCGGAGAGGTTTTTTTCATGACTCAATGTAGAGTCCCCATCCAGAGGCAAGTGAGGGGGTGGTAGTTCTGGTAGACTCTGCCCTACGGGCAGAGGAGGCCTGCGTAACCAGGGTAAGATTCCTTTTGTGGTTCTCCCTACCAGCGCTCCTGATTGGAGGCCCGACACTATTTCCGGAGCCAGTCGGGGGTCGCATTTCACTAAACCCAAAGGCCTGGCAAAGTATCACTCAGGACCAATGAGTATTAAAAATAGTTTCCGGAGGATATCGCATTCCCTTCTCTTCACCCCCCTTCGATCAAAAAAATCCTAGATGTTTCACCCAAGCAAAGGGATTCTGCAGCTTGAGGTTTTAAAGCTGCTAGAAAAAGGAGCCACCCAACATGTCCCCTCAGACCAGATCGGATTAGGGACTTGCTCCAGATTATTTTTGGTGCCGAAAAGGACAGGGTACCAGAGACCGATTTTGGATCTCAGCAGATTGAACACCCATGTGAAGTCAAAGTTCCGAATGGTCACATTGCAATCTACTCCCATCGTTGCGAAAAAAGCGTGGATATGCTCCATCGACCTCAAGGATGCTTACTACCATATAAAGATGGACAGGGCATCTAGAAGTAATCGGTGCTTCTGGCTGGGAGCCAGTCATTCAATTTCACACCCTGCCCTTCGGTCTTCACCACAACCCCCAGGGTGTTCACCAAATGCATGGCAGTGGTAACTGCTCACTTGAGACGTCAAAGATTCCAAGCGTTTCCGTACCTGGACGACTGGCTCCTTTCTGCCACCACCAAGTGCCTACTCCTACAAACCAGAGATGCCGCGATCAAACTGTCAACAATTAGGCATCACTGGGTCTTCCGAAAACAGGATTGGGTCTTCAGTTTCCAAAGCCACCTTGTCTAGATGGATCTCCACATGTATTTCATTAATTTATGTTTCAGTTGGCAGGGATTTACCATTTCGAGTGAAGGCTCATTCTACCCAATCTGTGTCTACATCTACAGCCTTTCAGGCCAGGTTGTCTAGGATTGATATTTGTGCTGCAGCTACATTGGCATCTCACCTTTTGTTGCTCTCTAAAAGTTAGATTTTTGTGTCCTGAAGCAGGTCTTCCTTTGGTTCCACAGTGCTCAGGAGCATTTTCCACAGAGCCTCCCAGGATTCAGGTGCTGGGGACACTGTCCCACGGGTAAGAATGCAGGCGAGACTGGACTACATAACATCAAGAAGTTATGTACTCACCATAACGTTCGATGTATACAAGTCCATCTCGTCTCACATTCTTAATTACCCCCCCTCCTTGAGGACCTAGGGGTTAGGTATGTTTTCAAATTCCTTTCTGGTCAGTATGTTCTTCCTTCTCTATATGTTGTGTGTGGAGAAGTGAATGATTAGTATGGCAGATTCGGAGCAGAGGTTCAGCTCCATACCCATGGGTAAGAATGTAGGCGAGATTGGACTACATAACATCCTGACATTCCCAATGAATATGCTCCCCGAGAGCATGCAAGGTTTCACCAAAAGAAAAATCACCTGGGGGTGAAGCAGAAGGAATAGAGTCCTCATTAGATAGACAAGGGTAAATCCTGGTCAAAGAAAATGGAAAATTCAGAATCCTGGTCAGAAGTATCAAACTTGGTCCTAGGTCTCTTGGAGGGGGGAGGTTGGCTTCCCCTGATTAAAGTAATAAGGTCTTCAGCCATTCTTCCTTTTTAGGCATAAAGGCCTGACGATACAGCCTGGGTCTGTTTTCTAGGCATGGTTTGAGTTTAAGGCCTTGAAGAAGATGACGTCCGTTTAATACGCAAGTCAGTAGGCCTGACTACACCTTGAGAAGCTGGTGCCTGCACAGCAGCTCCGGACCCATCCAAAGTAGAGACATCCGCAGGTTCCACAGTTGAAGCATCTTGCAGTATACTGGACTCCAAATGGGTCTCAGTAGAAGCCTGTGAATCTGAAGTAGCAGGTATAAGGGGCTGTGAAAGCACCAGAGTACTGGCAAACTGGCTTAGGAGAAGTGTCGTCAGCAGCTTTGGACCTAGGCAGCCTGTCTATCTTTGCATTTTTCAGAACGTCAGTAGTCTGATGGCTTACCGAAGACTTTAGGATAATTGAACAGAGCACCAAAATATTTAGAAGCGAAAATATACAGATTGATAAGGCAGAAAAAAGTACAGTTTTGTACCTACCATAAATGTAGATGTTCGAAGATCCACATTGCTGCAGTCATAACCTGTGGGTAGTCCACTGTCCTCGGTCGGCCCGAATACCAAAGTGTTAGGCTGGCGTCTGTCATGGTCGCTCAGATCTGACGTCAGTACGCCGTGGTACTAAAGCGCATGACCGATGCCATATCCTCAGTCTTTCTTGCCCCAGATGTCAGAAGGCCTTAAAAAGAAAGGCCATAGCCAAAAATAGAAAAATACCCAATCACCAAAATAGCAACAATAGATACACCACAAACCACACAGCCACCCCAAACTACAGAGGGGAAGGAGGGAGGGCAAATTGGACTGCAGCAATGTGGATCTTCGAACATCTACATTTATGGTAGGTACAAAACTGTACTATGTTCTTCATCTCACATTGCTGCAGTCATAACCTGTGGGTAGAATCCCAAAGCAAAGGTAAAGGGAGGTTGGTAAAATCAGATAGCATTTGGAGCTGCTAACATGCCCTGTAAAACTGCAGTGGCAAACCCAGCCCTAGATTTGGAATAAAGAGGAAGATGGTAATGTTTAGAAAAAGTGTGCACTGAACTCCAGGTAGCTGCCTCCAAAATATCCTTAGTAGCTACTCCCTTAAAAGCAGTAGAAGTGGCAGTAGCCCTAGTGGAATGAGGTCTGATTCCAGCCGGAACCTCCTTACCATGATGAGAACAACAAAAAGCAATGCAATGGCCAATCCACTTAGAAATAGTTTGTTTTGAAAAAGGTTTTCCTTGAGATCCCAAGGCAAAAGAAATGAATAACTGTTGGGACTGTCTGAACCCTTTAGTTCTGCTCAAATAATAACGTAACTGCCTGTGAATGTCCAAAGAATGCAAAATTTTTTCCCCCTTATTTTGGGGATCAGCATAAAATGTAGGCAAATGAATAGATTGGTTTAAGGCCACATTAGAAACAACTTTAGGCATAAAAGTAGGATTAGGGAGACCCTATCCTTATGAAATATCAGGAAGGGTTCAACTGCCATAAGAGCCTGCAATTCAGATACCCTTCTAGCAGACGTAATGGCCAACAAAAAAGCAGTCTTCCAAGACAAAAACTTCAACTCTGAAGTAGCTGCAGGTTCAAAAGGAGGTAAAGTGAGCTTTTCCAACACAAAATTGAGATCCCAGGAATGAGTAGGAGCTCTATGTGGGGGTCTTATGTTCTTTGCCCCTCTAAGAAATTGCTTGAACAAAGGGTGAGAGAATAATGGTGGGTCACAGTCAGTGAGCAGAAATGGCTGCAGCATGAATTTTTACAGAGGAGAAAGACAAACCCTTGTCTAATAATTCTGTAAGATACTGAAGTGAAACACTCAAATTAGGCACTGAAACATCAAAGCTCTTTGTTTTGCTCCAAAGAAAAAAATCTCCATTTATCAGCATAAACATTCCTTGTTACTAGGCCGTCTGGCCTCCAAAATGACAATCAAAACTTGAGGAAGCTGCGACCCCCCAGGGTCTAAAACAGAATACGCCAGGCTGTCAGATGCAGGGACGGAATCCTGACATTGCGGAAATGATTGCTTGCCTGGGACAAAAGGTGTGGAATTAATGGCAAAGGCCAAGGAGGCTCCCGTACTAAAGTCCTCAGCAGAGGGTACCAGTGCTGCCGTGGCCAATCCGGAGCTATCAGAATCATGCAAGGCTTGTCCTGCCTGACCTTCAGGAGCACCTTGGGAAGGAGAGGCAGAGGAGGAAAGGCATAAACGTGAAGGTTGTTCCAACTGAATGATAAAGCATCCACTTTCCAAGCTTTTGGGTGAAACAGCTTTGTGCAAAACTTTGGCAGTTGGTAATTCAGTGGAGAAGTGAACAGATCTATGTCTGGAGTTCCCCAAGCCACCGTCAACTGTTGAAAAACATGAGGATCCAATTTCCACTCGTGGGGATCCACCATCTGTCTGCTCAAAACATCTGCTAAGGAGTTCTGTGCTCCTGGCAGAAACCTTGCCTGAAGAGTGAGGTGCAAACTGAGAGCAGTCTCCCACAAAATCATAGCTTGTCTGCAAAGAGGGTACGAATGGGTACCCCCCTGATTGTTGATGTACCACATGACTGTTGTGTTGTCTGTCTGAATCAACACTTGTCCTGGGTGAAGTAAATCCTTGAAAGCCATCAATGCAAACTGGACTGCTAACATCTCCTTCATGTTGATATGCAAATGTTGTAATCTGGCAGGCCACGTGTCTTGAACCCATTTTCCATTGAAGTGTGCTCCCCAAGCCATGTCTGAGGCATCTGTCGTTCAGATCTGACTCGCCTCTGGTCGGGTCACAGAGAGTCCCTTGTTTAGGTGACATTCCTGAGCCCACCACAAAAATTCCCTTTGGATGCAAGGTATCATCTGAATGACAGTGTCCAAATCGTGGCAGTGTTGAGTCCATACGCTTTTGAGATACCATTGTAGCTTCCTCATATGCAGTTTGGCATTGGGAAGCACCAGAATACAAGATGCCATGAACCCCAAGGCTTGAAGGACTGTCCTTCCAGTCAGCCTGGACCGTAGAGACAATTGTTGGAAGTAAAGGGTAAGATTTCTTTGTTTGTCCGGGATCAAAAATGCCATCTGAGAGGCTGTATTCAGTCTCATACCCAGAAAGCACATGTCCTGAGAGGGTACTAGACTGGACTTTGTTTCGTTCACAGAATACCCTAGGCACCTTAACACTGCCATAACATACTGTAGATGAAGTAACTTGACTGTCTTGAGCCAGAATCAGGCAATCGTCCAAATAAGGATAAATTTGTATTCCCCTTAACCTTAAGAAGGCCATCACCGGTGCCAGGACCTTTGTGAACACCCTGGGTGCAGTAGATAAGCCAAAGGGCAATGTAGAGAACTGATAATGTAAAGTCCCAGCCCGAAAACGCAGGAACCTCCTGCAGCTGGGCCTGATAGGAATGTGAAGATAAGCCTCTGAGATCCAGAGTTACCATCCAGTGATCTTTGCCTAATAGAGGCAGAAGTTGTTGCAAAGTTAACATCTTGAATTTTGGAATGTCCAGGTATGTGTTGAGAATAGACAAATCCAGAATTGGCCTCCAAGTGTTTCCTTTCTTTGGTACAAGAAACAGGCGAGAATAAAATCCTAGGCCTACTTCTGACGGAGGGACCTCCTGGATAGCCCCCATTTTTAGAAGTAAAGAAATCTGTTTGAGCCTCCACCTTTTGCTGAGAAGGAACGTCTGGCATGCCTTTGAAAGGAGGCAAGGTGTGAAAATAAAACTTGTAGCCTCGATCTATAATGTCCAACACCCATTTGTCCTGAGCGACTAAAAGCCAATTTTGCCTGAAAAGTGCCAACTTTCCTCCCAGAGGAGCTGCCAGACAGGAGGGATCTGGCAGCTGGAGATGCAGGTCATTGGGTCTGTTTACGAAAAGGCTGACCCCTGCCCTCACCTGAAGATTGTGTAGGGGAACTCCACGTCCTAGGCCTGAAAGAACCTTGAGCATGAGCTCTGCCCCTACCACGTCTAGATCTGCCCCTAGACTGTAAATCAGAAGGATAAGCCCATCCCTTAGTAGGCCAATTTCTGCTAAACTTAGGGGGCTGCACCTGTAAAAAATCCTTAACTGTTTGCATAGACTTAGCTTTGTCTTCCATTTTCTTCAAAACTGACTCCAGAGGAGAACCAAACAGAACTTCAGACTGAAGGGGAGCATCCAAAATTCGAGCTTTAACATGCTCTGACAAGTTCTGATCCTTAAGCCAGGCGTGCCTACGAATAACTGATCCAGTGGCAGCCACCCTGGAAGAGGCCTGAAGAGCATCAAAACCACACTGCAAAGAATGCTTACCCATCTGATCAGAGGCATGAACTAAATCCTGCAATTCCTTACACTCAATGCCCTCTGCCAAAGCATCTACCTTAGATTTTAACTGACTTAGGAGAAAATTCTGGTACTTCAGCATATGAAACTGGCAATTCAAAGCCCTCATTGCTAGAGTGGAAGAGGTATACACTTTTTTACCCCACCTATCCAAAGCTCTAGAATCTTTATCCATAGGAACTGGATTCTTTACAACAGAAGCCCTGACACCCTTAGGTCCCTGGCTAATAGTTTCCGGGTCAGCTCTCGGGCTCTTATACAAATATTTATGAGCCTCAGGCACTCTAATACCTGTCTGGCTTGACCGGGGCAGGAGGCAAAGAATCAGGATTAAGGGAAGCTTCAGAGAAAACATCCTGAACAACATCCAAAACAGGGGGTATTAGCCAAGGGCCTATGCTGTGGTAAAAACAAAAATTCCCCAAGTCTCTTTCTAGAATCTGAGAAATCCTGACCTTCCCACTTAAAATGCTCCCTCATGGAATGCAGGGTTTCAGAAAAAGAAAAATCCTCTGGGGGGGGGAAGCAGAAGGACTAGAATCCTCTGCATCTGAATCAGAATAAGGAGGAAAATCCTGAATGTCTTCAGCCGAAGACTCAGAGTAATCTGAGGAATGCTCCAATCCTTCCACCTCTGGCTCCACCCTAGGCCTCTTATCTGGAGGGGGCAAAGAACCCCTGATTAAGGTAATTAAATCTTCTGCCATTTTCAGCATATGCTTTTTAGGTACAGAACCTGCAGAACTAGGGCTGACGCCAGAGGAAAACAAACCAGGCCTGACCTTGGAAGGTACCTTAGAGACAGAAGGCCTAACCACCTTATGCAAAGAAGGGACTACAGAGACCTGAGAGGCCCCCTCAGCCTGACCTGACTCCTGGCCAAACTAAAGGCTCCCCCTGAGACTCAGCTGAAACCTCGGCTGGATCCACAGATTCCACCGTAGTTTCTAAAGAACCGGCGTCCGTAACGGACGACTCATCCTGCTTGGACTTTAACGATTTTTCCTTACGCTTCTTAGCGGTAGCGGGCGGAGGATCCGACGGCATATTGTAATTACACCGCTTACCAAAGACAAGCCTAGCACAATCTAACCTGCGTTTAATGGTGCGCTTATTAAATCTAGCACAAAAGCGACACCCGACGTCGTGCTCAGGCCCCAAGCAAGGAATACAAAGAGAGTGGTAATCCCCATGAGGTATCTGTTTCCCACAAGAAATACAATTATTCACTTTTTCTGACATCCGGATTTAAATGAGGCAAGAAAAGACAAAAATATTCCCCAACGGGGTACTTAGCCCAACTTGGTCTTCGGTCTGAAACTCAGAATACGAAAATTTCAGGACGCCGAACGGCACTTGCAAAACGCTGCTTCTGCTTCGGACCATGCGGCAAGAAAGACTGAGGATATGGCGTCGGTCATGCGCTTTAGTACCACGGCGTACTGACGTCAGATCTGAGCGACCATGACCGACGCCAGCCTAACACTTTGGTATTCGGGCCGACCGAGGACAGCGGACTACCCACAGGTTATGACTGCAGCAATGTGAGATGAAGAACATCTTACAGCAGGGCCTAGGCAAGGAATACAGTACGAATGAAAATCTGAGATATTTGCTTTCCACAAGTAATGCAATTTACTTTTACTGACATTGGTTTAAAGCAAGAAAAAGATTCCCCAATAGGATACTTCAACTAAAAGCTAAAGACTTCGATTCTGAAACTTGAAAATGAAAATTTCGGGAGTCGGTCGACCAGCACTTGCTAACTTTCTGCTTCTGGCACCATACGGCAAAAAAGATTGATGTAATGGAGTCGGCTGCATGTTTTATACCCCTGGCAACCTGATGTCATGGAAGCAACAGCAACCAATGCAGAACCCAAGACTTTGTTAATCAGTCTGACCGAGGGCTACTGCAAGCAGATAACCCAAATGTGATAACTGCAACAGTGAAACACAAACAATCAGCAGTAAGGCTCTTTTACAGATGCATGGCTCAAACTTTTTCTGGAAGAAAGTAATACATTTTGAAAGGTTTCAACAAGATTAACGCTTGAAGATTTTTTTTGCTCCAAGTAGTCCAGTGTTACTTGTACTTTCTCACAGCAGTTTGGCAATCCTTGTATTCTTTTTTTAAAATGATTCTTAAAACTATTAATGGTAAAGCAGAGAATTGGGTATCCATTTCTAAAACTATGAGAGAAAACAACCTGGTCTACACAGGCCTAGTCCTCCCCTAAAGCAGAGGGATCAAATGCGCTCATGTGTAGGTGGTGTGTGCGAGCATGAGCTTGTGTGGAGAGGGAAGGTACCCCTCTTTCTTCTCTGGAAAGGGATCCCCGATTGTGATATTTGATCAGAAGACTGCTACAAGTTCTTAAGGAAAAACATAGTCCTGAGCAAAGCATCATCAGGACTTAAAAGGGGGGAATGGCAAGGGGGAGGACAGCAAGGACCACACAGCACATACTGATGCATGATGGGGGATATAATAAGCCATGGATATCTTGGCTCTGCTTCTAGGAATGGTAAACACTTAGGACACTGGTTATAGGAGAAAATCTCTGGCATTGATCGGAGGACAAGGACCAAGGAGATAAGGCCCTCACCCTCTGTTAAAGAAACTGGCATCAGAACCAAAGGCTCATGAAGAGGAGTCCAGACCAAACAACGTGTAAGGGTTTGGGGAGGACATGCTCTTGGACCTACTAAGTGCCACAGCCCCAAGAAACATTGGCACAGATCTCAGTCCAAGAAGTTAGACTCCAAGACCCCCTGAAGCTTAAGATGGCCTTTGGATTTCAGGTGTAGGATGCCAGCCTCTAATCATTACTCATCTCAAGGGAGCTTCTTATTTTAGAAAAGTGGGACACGAGGACAATCTGACTGTGGCAGATCTGGACAAGATGAGCAGAATTTTCTAGTTTAATTAATCCTAAAAAGAGATTTCTTTTTCCCCTTTGAAGCAGTCTGGCAAAATGGAGGCAGAAGGCAATGTCATGCGCTTTCCCCAAACAAAAGAAACAGACCCTAGAAAAAGAGAGAGTAAGACCTTAAAGTAGTCTGAAGTGGAAGAGCTGATGTTCAATTTGAACTGCATTCTGCTGATCACCATAACTTGATTACTTATGTCAAACAATCTATGGGCTCTGCAGCATAAAAATGTTGGCCCTCACCAGGACTTATAGACTATCCTGGTCAACTAGTGGCCTGGGCAATGGAAGAACTTGGCAGAGAGCAAGAGAAGGAAGAGTGACCAGTGGATTGTTCAAACAGTGGAAAGGCATTGGGACACTTTGGGTTAGGACCAAGAAGCGTAGCACCTGTATGTGGGACTGAGGGTGGAAGCCAGAAAAGTGCAATGCACTACGGAGCACACTGCTGTCACCATTGCAAGCACTGCAGCACACTAGACAGATGCTGTTAGGGGCATTAAAAAAATGACAAAGAAGAATCAGTGGAACTCAGGGGAATTTGAAGGGAAAATAAATGAGAAAAATAAAATGCTCCGTGTCAATGACAATGATCAGGGCTCAAATATTTACTAAACTCCGTGTGCAGGATGGACCCCTGAGCTGTGATGTGTCCATGACAATGATCAGGGCTCAAATATTTACTAAACTCCGTGTGCAGGATGGACCCCTGAGCTGTGATTAAGTATTTAAGTACTACAGGTCCAAACACTGGAGAAACCAGCCCGGGGAATGGGAGACAGTCTACATCTGCTCATACATACGAGTGGAAGGGGACATCTCAATTCTCCCTGCTCAAGCACCACCTGGAGGGATTTAGTACAGTGCACAGCAGCCATAGGATGGCACAGCAAGAGTCCACACACCATGGCCTGACATCCAAATCTGAACCCAAATCTCTGCTCAGCAGTAATCCCAAGCCATCCTAAACGCTCACAGCCAATGCCTACTCCAGGCAGCTAGGCCACAGTTACAATGCTCCAAAATTAGAATGTCTGATCGAAAGTGGCCTCATGGGTTAAGGAGACACTCCAGCTGTGGACAATGGGTAAAAAGGTAGATCATTCACTGGAATGAAAGAAATTCAGAATCTATACAGAAATGGGGAGGGGCAGTACACTAGCTGCAAAGCTACATCACACTCCGTAATCCAATGACATTAAGAAAAGTATAGCCACCCCATCTTTGATGGGGAACACAAAAGCAAAGTTAGCAATCAGAAAAACTTTGCTGCTAACTCAACAGCTGATATCTACTCCATCCCAGACAGTTTTTGCAAGGGTCATCGGTTTCCTCTCACATTACAAATGCTGACGGGTGAAAAGTCAATCTTCCAAATTGCCCATAAGCTTACAAGTACTGTGCCCCTTACCTGTAATGTAGACGTATCCAACCCATAAATGGGTTTATTTCTACAGCCTCTGGTTCCTTGACCACAAGGAAAGGAAGCACTTACTGGAAACTAAACTACTAAATGAACAGATACAAAATATAGCATCTCACCATAACATACAAAGGTGAACACTTTTTGGATACTTAAAATCAGCAGAAGTGCCATTTTCCCTCAACCTAATGGGATTAAAGTTTACTTGCCACTTAAGTGGCTTTTTATTCATCTCAATTAAACACACTAGCAGGACACAAACAGGGGTAACATTCAAGTTTCTGTGAAAAGGTGACCACTTACTTAGCTTTCTTTTTAGGAGGTTCTTCCTCTTCAGATTCGGATTCTTCCTCAGATTCTTCAGATTCATCCTCCTCCTCAGTGTCCTCATCTGAAGACTCATCTGAAGACTCTTCAGCCTGCTTGTCTGGGAACAGCACACCTGGGCTACAAAATCAGGATAAACAGACATATGAAGACCATTCATTTTGCAGAGAACGCCCATCTCTGGCTTCATCCTAAACGTGACAAATCTGACTGCATATGGACATCATACAGCCCACCCACCTTGTTCATTTTCCTCCAGTGACTACATAAGCAGTGGATCCCACTTAACCACTCCCCTCAAGGGAAATCACTTACTCATTTCCTTTCACTTGTAAATGGCCTGCCAATTTGGCACAAAGGTTTATGGCCAAGTGCTGCTGCTAGTCTACACCCTGCAGCAGTCCTATGTTAGATTCACATTTCGACTTGAAAGGAAATGCTAATTAAAATGCACAAGAAAAACAAATACAAGCCATCAAAACAAAACGGCAATCTTAGAGAAATGGTACCCCTTACAGTTCAAAAACTAGTAGAAAACAGAGCCAACTTTTGAAGTGCAATTTCTAAATTATTCCCCCGTTCTCCCTCTGAAAAGTCTCCATTTGTACATATATTTTAGTGTGATAATCATTTGCTTGTAAAACATTTGTCATTTTATCACTATACATGCATCCATTTGAAAGTGTGGAACTTTTGTCTTCAGTCTAGGATACTCTGCCAGGCTATACCTGAAAATTACCCATCTGGGATTGGTGTTTGCCTCCAGTTAACAAATGAAAATTAACGCATTCCTCCTGTAAACGCAACTCTGGCAAATCCATCCAATTTCTAAACAGATTACGTTAAGTGACTGGTCATGGTAGTGAATGGAGAAAGTCAGACCATCGCCAACAGTCCTCAACTGATGTAGAGGGACTGCCAGACAAACTGGACAATATTTTCTCCACAGTGGAAGACGTTCACTCTAGGGCCTCACTCCACTGGTTAACCAAAGCACATCAAATGTCCTCTCTCAAGCAGAAAAGAATAGTTGTGTAAAATCTTACCAAAACCATAGATGTCCTTCTCTTTCACGTTGCAGTATTCTTGATGTGGGATTTCCTGCCTTCAGGCGACTTGTACGTCGGCTCCTATACAAAAGCTTCAGCTTGACTGTTGCAGCTGAATGGTATGTCACACGTAAGGCCATAAACCAGGGACCTCTAGTGTGACATCTGCAAGCACAATCCTCAGAACTTGAAGCTAAGCAGGCAAAGTAGATGGCCCAACAGGACAGGCTGCCAAAGGTGACTTGAATAAGGCCCAAGGTCGCTTCTGTAACGGAGAGGCATCAGGGAGCAGTTAGACTGGTAGTCTGGGAGGGGGAAAATGGTGGGTGGGAAGGAATATTGCAACACGGATAAGAAGGGCATCTATGGTTATGGTAAGATTTTACACAACTATTCTATGTTCTATTCCTATGTTGCAGTACTCTTGGTGTGGGAAGAGTACCACAGCTTAGTTTGATGAAAGGGTGGCGGACGCAGAAGACTATTCCACAAAGCCTTGTAGGATTGCCCTGGCAAATCCTGCACATACTTGGGAGATTTGGTCCGATTTGTAATGTTTGGTGAAAGTGTGGATAGTGAACCATATAGCTTCTTCCATAATGGAAGCTGTGTCCATGCCTTTTTGGAAGGCCTTGAAAGTGGCCACTGCTCTTAGAGTGTGCCTCAACTCCAACTGGAGGTTTTTTTCAATGGTTTGAGTAGCAGAAAGGTTGCCTTTCTAATCCAGGATGCAATGGTCTGCTTGACTGCCTTGCCCAATGCCCTGGGGTGGAAAGATACAAAGACTTGTTTGGATTTCCTAAAGTTTTTAGTCCTGTCCAGGTAAAATCTCAGTTGCCTGTGGACATCTAGGGAGTGGAGTATTCCCTCTCTTGGTTAGTGGGAGAGAGGAAAAATTGGGTAGGTGAATGGATCGATTTAGAGACAAGTCACTGATTACCTTGGGCATGAAGGAGAGGTTAGGATTCAGTGAGACCCTGTCTATGAAAAATGGTGTAAGGTGAGCATGCCATTAAAGCCTTCTGGCAGAGGTAATAGCCACTAACAGTACTGGTTTCCAAGTGCAACTGCAGAGAGGCTGTATTAGCCGGTTCGAAGGGGAGCTGGGTGAGATTTTCCAGGATGAAGTTCAGGTCCCATGGTTGGCGGGGGGCGGGGGGAGTAGGCTTATGTGGTCTGTGTAAGACCCCTTTAAGGAAAAGTTTTACATGTAACATGGGTAACAAGGGAGGCTCCAGAGGTAAGCAGGCTGATAATGCGGAGAGATGCACTTTCACTGAATAGGAAAATCCACCCTTGATAAGTTGGGACTTCTCCCTGTTCTGGGGGGGGGGGGGGGCGGGGGGGGGCAAACAGGTCTATTTGTGGAGTGACCCACCTGTGGACTGTCTAGGAAAACTACCCTGTCCAGCATCCATTCGTGTTGGAGAGGATGTTCTGCTCAGGAGGTCTGCTTGTTGTCCTGCGAAGGGATGTAGCTGGCTTGCAGGGATATGTTGTGCTGAGATGCTAGGTCCCAAATTAGTAGGGCTAGCCTGCACAACTGGTATGCCTTACCTCCCTGTTTGTTCATGCACCACATTACAGTGGTATTGTCAAGAGCCGGTAGCAGTAGGGGTATGAAGGTCTATAAAGCTAATAGAACTGCAGTCATCTTTTAATTGATGTGTTTGGTTATCATGGGAGGTTGCCACTGGGCTTGGACTAAGAGTGCAAGGTGGCACCCCAGCCTGAGTCTGAGGCATCTGTATGTAATATTTGTGTGGGTGGGGGGGCTGCAGTGGAAGCCCCGGGTTTAGTTGTACTCGCTGGATCCACCAAATGATTTTTAAACAGGGAAGTAGGGGGATAACTTGTTCCAAGTGACTCTGGTGGTGTGACCAGATTTTTGAGGTACCACTGCAGTTTTTACATATGTATTCTGGCCAATGGTAGCATGGGAATAGTTGCTGCCAATCCCAGGAGTCAAAGGAATTGCCTTGCAGTGACCTTCTGGGAGAACAAGGCTTCCTGGAAGTGGGAAGCTAGAGATAGAACCTTGTCCTGTGGGAGAAATGCTTTAATTCGGTCTGTATGAATTCTGCAACCTAGGAATATCTTGTCCCTGTCTGGGTTCAGGCAGGACTTCTTGAGGTTTGGGGTGAACTCTAGACTTTGTAGTAGGGACATAGTGAAGAAGTCTTAAGAGGGAATCTCCTGACTGTGCTAGGATTAGGATGTCGTCCAGATGTGGGTAAATCTGGATTCCTTGGATCCTGCAGAAAGTAAAGGCTGAAACTAGGCACTTTGTAAACACTCTTGGGGCAGTGGATAAACCAAAGGGCAAAGCCGTAAATCGGAAGTGCGAGGATGGGCCAGAGAAATGCAGGAAACGTCAGACAGGCCCTGATGGGAATGTGCAGGTATGCATCTTTTAGGTCCAAGGTGACCATGAAAGCATTTGACGGTATGAGAGGGTAACAGTGGAAAGTAACAGCATTTTGAAGGATGGTACCTGTACATAAAGGCTTAGAAAGGAGAGACCCAAAATGGGTCTCCAGGAACCACCCTTGACTAGGAAGACGGGAATACAATCTCTTTCCTTCTTGTCCTGTGGGGACAGGCTCTATTGCATCTTGTAGCTGCAGGTCTGACAGAATTCGTGGTAGGAGATGGCATTGGTTTTTTTGGGGGAAAATAATGCCCTTCCAGAGAGGAATATATTTCCAGGCTATAAAATATCCTTTTTGAATAATTGTTAATACGCATTGGTCTGTGGTAATTTTCTGTCAAAAGGGGAGAACCGTGGGTAAGACTAGCTGAGAGGAG
This sequence comes from Protopterus annectens, assembly GCF_019279795.1. Classification (NCBI taxonomy): domain Eukaryota; kingdom Metazoa; phylum Chordata; order Ceratodontiformes; family Protopteridae; genus Protopterus; species Protopterus annectens. The sequence continues at coordinate 1,723,927,336 of NC_056729.1, read as the reverse complement.
CAGATAAGCAAAGCAGTCACATTATTAGGACCTCCATTGTCCTGAAAGAGTGGTCTAGGCTGAGGTGGTGGGCCAATGGGCCTGGATGAGGGATGTCTTCTAGTTCCTCTTCTGGGTCTGGAGGAGGCAGTAGAATGCAGATTATGCCCAACAAAAGGTGGTCTTAGCCAGGGAGTTTCTGTAAAATTTGAGTACAGGGGATACCAGGAGAATAGCCTGTAATTCTTTGTTTTCTTGCAGATTCTTAAATAAGTCTGCAGATTGCTTTCCAAAGATGAAGTTTTGATCCAGGGGGGGCGTCAAAGATTTTGGACTTGAAGTCTTCTGGCAGATTCTGTAGTCTAAGCCAGGAATATCTCCCAAGGACAGATGCTGCAGAGTGAGCAGAAGCTTCTGCAGCATCATAGCTGCATCTTATGGAGTGTTTAGCCACTTGTAGGGCTAAAGAGAACTTGGAGGAGATGGTCTTAATGGGACGGTCAGGAATTGACACTAGCATTGGGGTGGCTTGGGATACTAATCCCAGGGCATAGTTAGCATTGGGGTGGCTTGGGATACTAATCCCAGGGCATAGTTGGTCATGTGTGTTTGATAGTTAATGGCTCTGAAGGGCATAGTAGAGGAAGCGTAGACCTGCTTGCATATCCTATCCATGGATTCGCTGTCTTTATCCATGGGCAATAGGGAGACAGAAGGTAACAACCTAGACTACTTATCAGGGGCAGTGCCAAACACTGCTGGGTCTAAGGGTGGCTGAGGAATTTTTGTTCTGTAGAAGTGATCTGGGCGCTTAGGTGCAGGAGGCTGTGAGTAGGAGTTCTACAGGCTGCAGTAAAGGTATCTCAGTATGCATGAAGAACAGGGGGTAACGCTGAAGGGGAAGGGGGACTCCACTTGCAGCAGTTCAAAGTATCTTTTTTGGCTTTGTCATTTGGGAAGTATCCCATTTCAAAGTCTTATTTTGGTGATGGTTTCACCAAATGTAATGTCTTCAGGTGGAGAATCCCCCTCTACAGAATCATCAGGAGAGTAATATTCCTTGGGAGAAGCAATCTGGGATGCATAAGAGATGGATTCATCCGAGGAAGAGTAGATAGATTCATGCTGTTCAAGGAGGGGGGGCATGGGAATAGAATAATCAGAGGAAAGCCTAGGGCTTAACAGAGGTAATGTAGTAGTGGGGGAGGCAAATGGCCTAAGGGCCATAAATGCCTGCATAAGAGAAGAGGTGAAGGCCTCCCAGTCTCAGGGGGCTTCAGAAGCAGGCGTAATAGGTTTTGATTTCTGCTCCTTTTTGGTTGGAGTTTATCTAGATCTGGGTTTGGCAGCGACTGTACCTGAAGTCTGGATCTCGGTCGAAGGAACCACCAAATCTGGTTCCCCCTTGACAGACAGGCAGTGTCTGAGAAAGCTCTGTGGACATGCCGGACATTGGCTGTGCAGCAGCCTCCGCGAGGGAAGTCGATGGAGTCCACAGATCCACCAAGCACTCCAACAAAATTGGTAGTTGGCAGGGCGTCCGGGTGCGAAGCGGCAAACGATGAAGGCCTAGGCATCTTGGCCTTCTATCGCAGAGGTTCTTGGGCGGCCTCGAAACAGGATCCATCCAAAGAGCCAGCCATTTAAGGAGTTGGTTTTCTAAGTAAAGGTTTAAAGCTGCCAGATGGCTACATAAGGTCTTGTGCACAAGATTTACAAATAGGGCAGGGGTTATTGAGAGTGTTCCCAGCCTAAGCATAAAATGCATTTGTCATGGGAGTCCTTATGGGGAATTTGGCACCCCCCCCCCCCCATCAGCTGAAAGCTACAACCACCAAGCCCAAGTATTGCAAAAGATCGGTAAAAAAATAGAAATGCAAAAACCGAATGGGTTACTTATCTATAATCAGTCTGGAGAGCAACTGTACGATGCAAAGTAGTCTGACTGAAATGTTCTGAGGATTGTGCGTGCAGATGTCACACTTAAGGTCCCTGGTTTATGGCCCTATGCGCGACGTCCCACACAGCTGCAACAGCCAAGCTGAAGCTTTGTATAGGAGCACACTTACAAGTCACCTGAAGGCAGGAAATCCCACACCAAGAATATTGCAACATAGGAATATAAGAACATCCTTTGCAATCACCTGTTACATGATTTGGAATCAGTTTCCCCTAGAATGGATCTTTCTCCTTTTCAGTTTTCTCGCTGGGAGAGAAAAAAAAGCAGAAGGCTGAACCATGCCTTTTACCATTAGCTTGGCCCAAGAGCACGACAGCCAAAAGCTTAGGAAAGCTGTCTTCAGATGAGCCACATCCAAGCAATAAACATCTACTGTGAGCATCTGCAGAGAATTTATGCCCACACAAAACACACTACTTAAAACCAAAAAGCCTTTTTCATAACCAGGGGCAAACAATAACTACAAAGACTTTGAAATACAAAAAGCCAGTCATCTACCTACCAAACAAATGCATACATTAAAGGAGAACCACTCCCACAGACTAAAAAAAACACATGGTTTGGCGTTTCCTGCAGTTTACCACTCTGGGACCATTTACAGGTTTTTAAATATTTTTACACAACCACGTCGCCTGGCATCTCAAGTAATTCTGAAAGTTCACTCTACCTCTAGGTATCCCACAATGCAGTGCTGGTCTAAAAAAAAATCACGCAGGCCTCTGTTCCTAAAGCTCCCATCACCACATTGATTTTAAATGCATACATGGCTGTCTTTCAGTTCAACATTTCATGCCATTCAATGACTACTTCACACAAACAGTACAAATGCCACAGAACAGAGTCTTTTACAGCTGCTGCTTTTTAGAATGGCTAAACAGCAGTCTTTTGTGATGCCTGAATTGTATTACTTTGACTCATCTCCCAAACCTAACGTCCCTTGCTGTCATAGTGCCAAGAGTAATTGGAGTGGTTACCTACCATGATAGACAGTTAACAGCAGGAGAATTGGCTCATGCAGTTTCCTTGTTCTAGCCTTTACTTTCTGTATGGGTAGGGGGAAGGACCAGAGAGCTGTGACATGACAGAATGGGTGGGGTTTTAGGATGGTATTGGTGGGTAATGGCCAGAAAAAGTACAGCTGTGTACATTTACCGTAAATGTAGATGTTAGTGTATTTCAATGTTGCAGTCATCACATCTGGGTTATCCCTCTCAGGGTAGCCCTCGGCCAGCCCGAATACCAGAGGCTTAGTATTTCTCAGTCGGTTGTGGTAGGACCGAAGTCAGGTAGTCAGTCGTATAAAGTAAGGCAGCAGACTCCATTACATTATTTTTTTTTGCCCAGTCAGGAGTCCCCAAGTGGGAGCCAGGTTCTGGTGGAAGAACTCCACCAGGAGAAAGTAAATACCAAAATGTCCCTTGTAAGGAGAGAAGAAAGAGGGGGTGGAGGGAGGGAAACTAGGACTGCAACAGTGAATACACTATCTACATTTATGATAAGTGTACACACAACTGTACTTTGTTCTTAGTGTTTCACTGTTGCAGTCAACACATTTGGGTCGATTCCCAAAGATAAGGAAAAGGGTGGAGGCAGTCTAGACTAGGGGCTAGCTAGGATGCCCTGCAAGACTGCAGAGGCAAACCCTGCCCTGGATTTGGAGAAAACAGGCAGGTGGTAATGTTTGGTGAAAGTGTGAACAGAAGTCCAGGTGGCAGCCTCTAGGATGTCCCTGGTGGGGACTCCTCTGAGGAAAGCTGCAGAGGTGGAGGCTGCTCTGGTGGACCAAGTCCTGACCCCCTTAGGGGGAGGCTTTCCATGTTGCTTGTAACAGAAATGGATGCAGTGTGTTATCCATTTGGAAATTGTTTGGAGATGGCTTTGCCCTCCGCCCCTGCAGCAAAGCTAACCAGCAAATGATCAGACTTTCTGAAGGATTTAGTCCTGTCTAGATAGAATCTGAGCTGTCTGTGCACATCTAGAGAGTGCAGGATCCTTCCCCCCTTGTTCTGTGGGTTAGGGAAAGGTGTGTAAATGAATGGAATGGTTGAGAGCTACACTGGACACCAGTTTGGGCATGAAGGATGGGTTAGTCCCAAGGGAAACACTGTTGGCAAGGAATATGAAGGGTTGCATGGCCATGAGTGCTTGCAGCTCGGAGACCCTTCTGGCTGAAGTGATGGCCAGATGGAAAGCAGTCTTCCAGGAGAGAAATTTGAACTCTGAAGATGCTGGTTCAAAGAGGGGCAGGGTGAGCTTTTCCAACCCAAAGTTAAGGTCCCAAGCTGGGGTAGGAGCTCTTCTGGGTGGCCTTAAGATGCTAGCCCCTCTTAGGAATTGTTTGTTCAGAGTGAGAGAAAAGGGGCTGCTCAGTGGGGAAAATGAGAAATAGCAGAGACATGAATTTTTATAGATGAAAGCAAGGCTACTATGTAGCAGGTCAGCTAAGTAATCCAGGATGGGAGGGAGGGCTGTGCCGTATCGGCTCCCTTAGCCTGAATCCAGAACCTTTTCCATTTGTCAGCATAAGACTTTAGTGCTAGGGCGTCTGGTCTCACGTATAACATCTAAAACCTGTAGAGGTTGGCAGATTGATCGTTGGTTAGGGAATAAGCCAAACTGCCCAACTGAGGGTCTGCAACTGGGGATGCATGAATTCCTTTCTTCAGGGTCAGGGCAGTTGGGGTCCGAGTGAGATGCCATGGTGGCAGAGGGAATAGGCTGCGCAGCAGTGGGTACCAGTGCTAGCGAGGCCAGTCTGGAATAAGAATTGTCCTTGGTTTTTCCTCCCTTATTTTGAGCAGTACCCAGGGGATGAGAGGTAGTGGAGGAAAGGCATAGAGCGATACAATGACCCAGTGGAAGGACAGGGAATCCACTTTCCAAGCCATGCAGTGATGTTCTCTGGTGCAGAACTTGCTGAGCTGATGGTTGGTGTGGGATGCAGAGAGGTTGACCTTCAGGGTGCCCCATTTCTGAATGAAGGTTCTTTTGTCTAGCTGCCACTCATGTGGGTCATAGGTTCATAGAAAATCCAGAAGATTTCTGCTTAAGTGCTCTGCCAGAGAGTTTAGAGTTGCATGGCAGAGGCTGCATGCCAAAGGGTCAAGGTCAGCCTGCAGAGGGTAGGAGAGTCCCTTCCTGCTTGTTGATGCACCACATCACAGTGGTGTTCTGTTTTGATCAGGAGAGCCCCCGAGGAGAGAAGGGGCCTGAAAGCTGTCAATGCATGCTGGACAGCCAACATAATTTTGGCTGATGTGCAGATGGACTTTGTGGGCTCCATTGGCCCTGTATGCACCTGTCCAGGTGTGCAACCCAGGCAGTCTGACATCTGTGGTGAGAAAGGTAATCCCTTGTGGGAGCATGCTGCTGCCCACCAAAGGAAATCATTTCTGAGGCAAGGTATCATGGGTACAAAAGTTTTGCAAGTCTCTAGTATGTTGACACCAAAGGCTTTTTAGATACCATTGAAGTTTACTCATACTTAGTTTGGCATACGGAATGAGTAGATACAAGATGCCATGAATGCCAGAGCTTGCAGGATTTTCCCTTACAGATAACTGCGGTCTAGTGGCTAGCTGAAAGACTGTCAGGTATGTTTGCTTCTCTGGTGTAAGGAATGCCATCTGGGATGCTGTGTCCAAGCTTGCTTCCAGAAATATAATCCTTTGGGTGGGGTACTTTGGATTTTTTGTTGATTGTGTACTCTATAGGTTCAAAGGCTGGTACTAGGCAATCTGCCCTAGGGGCTATACAAGCCTAGCCATAATAATTCCCTGGATATTTCTTCACAATATTTACTTCCCTGGACCCCTGTCTAGCAGGGAGACTGACATGATCCCCGGGGTGAAATTCCCATCTCCCATCCAATCAAGGTTCCTTTTGAAGAGGGCCAATGAGGCGCTCTGCTTGACATGCATGGGCAGTCAATTCCAGAGTATAGGGAGTCCCTGGGTCAGGAACCTATGCCTCCAGCAAGTTTTGTTCATTGTGATGACAGGGTTTAGATCCCTGGAACGTGTAGCTCTGAGGGATTGGGATATCTAAGTGGAGCATGTCCAACAGCTCAGGGTTTGACATGGCCTTGTATGTTAAGCAGAGATAGCCTCTGCGTAGACGATAAGACAGAGTATAGCTGGAGTTGAAGGCAGTCAGCATAGGGCATCTGCTTTAGGCCTGTGATTCTTTTAGTAAGATATTTCTGCGGCCTTTCCAGCTGTTGCAGATGTCTTGCGTGGTGCATACCAAACGGGGCATTACTCTAATGGGTTAATGAGAGAGGAGTACAGTGGGACAGTTACCTTTTTTCTGGTTGAAAAGCCCTTTGTGACGGTGTGCCATGTGGGATTTCCTGACTGTTGTGGCGATGTGGTTATCGAAGGTGAAACCACTGTCCACCTGTGTCCTAAGTCCATTACACTTTCGCTGTTGCGTACTTGCAACTATGATGGTAATTCATGGGTACATATTTTTTTCCAAAGGGGATAACTAAACTTGTTGGCATTAAGCTTGAGCCCATAGCTCTGGCACCAGGCATCTGTTTCTGTAAGGCCCTTTTGTAGAATATCATAATTTGGGGAGTCAGTAAAGGCTCACAGTCATCTGCAAACTTTGTTAGCCAGAGTCCCTTAGTGTTGGCCTGTACTTCAGAGAAGTAGATGTCAAACAAGTGTGGTCCCAGGACTGAACCCCAAGGTACTATACTTGCACTTGTCTGGAGCTGCATTTGGAGTCAGCTACTCTTAGTCTGGGTTCTGCCAGTAAGCCAGGTGGCAACCCATCGAGTGACAGGGATTTATGCCCAGCTTAGTAAGTTTATCTAGGATTTCAGAGTGGGGGATCATAGAAGGCCTTGGTGAGGTCCACATAAGCTTTGTGGACCGCCTTACCCTCATCCACAGCTCTGGAGACCGATTTGAAGAAGTCAATCAGGTTCAGGAGACCAGATTGGCCCTTCATGAACCAAAACTGGGTGGGGTCCAGTGTTTGAAGGTTGCCAATGTCTTTGTTTTACAAGTTCCATAATGCGTTCCATGCCCTTGCAGATCAGGCTAGTCAGACTGATGGGATAGTACTTCCTTAGATCCAAGGTGGATCCCCCCCTTGAGTGGGATAATTGTAACTGCGCGCCACTCAGTGGGCACGAAGACTGAGGTGAGGTTATGATTAAACATGACATTTGGGTGAGGTGCCAGTTCGTTTTATTACTACATGAACAGAAACTATAAAAGCCAGCAAAAATCCAGTAAGTAAAATCCAATAAAGTCAGATAAGACAGTATAAAACCGTTTAATGTAAGCACTTTCGGCAAGGACGTTGCCTTGCCTTCATCAGACAAATGGTACTAAAATCAACAGGTTCTCCAGGTATGGATATATTTGAATATTTCTTTGCCTGCAAAATGCAATTACTGGAGTCAAGCACTTGGTAAATACCCTGGGTGCAGTAGATATGCCAAAGGGCAGTGAGGAGAACTGATAATGCAAGTGGCCTGCTTTGAAGTGGAGGTATTTTCTGCAACTCAATTACGCTGGTTTAATCATTTGTGGGGGGACGTGGCACTTCAGTATGTTTTTAATAATTTTCAAGATATCTTGATTTAGATAGGTGGTTAGGCACTTTGGGATTAACTTGTTTAATTTTATCCAACAGTATATTTATACATTATGAAACGGTGCCTTGTTTTAATATCAACCTATGTATTTTTATGCATACATGATTAATTTGAAATGTCTGGTTTTGAACTAATGTGTTTTGTTTGGATGTATATATTATTTATGGTCTTGATTTTGCTTTAAATATGCTGCTCTTTAATTAGGCTGATTGATTAAACCAGCCGGAGTATAAAAAGAACCTGTTGATTTGTTAGTACCATTTGTCTGATGAAGGCAAGGCAACGTCCTTGCCGAAAGTGCTTACATTAAACGGTTTTATACAGTCTTATCTGACTTTATTGGATTTTACTTAATGGATTTTTGCCGGCTTTTATAGTTTTAGTCTTATTTTTACAAGTTTTTGTGTTTCGTAGTCTAGTTCATGTAGTACACAGCCCGGGATGTAATCTGGTCCCATGGATGTGGTATTCTTAGCTTTGGAGAGTGAGGTTTCTACCTGTCTGGCCGTGCTTACTTGAATTTGGCAATCCTTTGGTATTGAGATGGGTCCTTCAGGGGGTGAGAGGCAGGTGAAACTGGCACTAAATCGATCTGCCAGGATATTGGCAATATCCTCGAGAGCAGTATATTTAATGCCATTCTGTTGTAGTTCAGAGCAGATCTGAGCATTGCCATTTAGATTCTTGACAACTATAAAATGCTTTGTGGTGGTCTTTGGAATCTTTGGCAATTTTATTTTTCTGACTAGCTTTGGAGGATTTTATGTAATTTTTTTTGAGAGGGTACTAGCTGTGATTTCTTTTCGTTTATGGTGTATCCTAGATAAGTTAGAACCCTTTTTACAAACGTCAGATGTTTTAGAAGAACGGACTTGTTTTCTGCCTGAATCAGACAATCATCCAGGTATGGATATATTTGAATATTTCTTTGCCTGCAAAATGCAATTACTGGAGTCAAGCACTTGGTAAATACCCTGGGTGCAGTAGATATGCCAAAGGGCAGTGAGGAGAACTGATAATGCAAGTGGCCTGCTTTGAAGTGGAGGTATTTTCTGCAACATTCCCCGATTGGGATATGCAGGTAAGCTTTTTAAATCTACAGCTGCCAACCAGGCATCTTTGCCTAGCATAGGAAGTAACTGTCGAAGTCAGCATCTTGACTTCTGGAATGTCCACAAAGGTGTTTAGAGTACACAGGTACAGAATTAGACACCATGATTTGTCTTTTCTGGGTACCTGGAAAAAATCTGGAATAGAAACCCTGTCCCTTTTCCTCTTCTGGTACTAGTTGAATAGCCCTCATGTTTAGGAGGGAAAGTACTTGTTTCGGAGCCTTTGCCCACTGATTTGGGGGCAGGTCTGGCCATCCGTTTGGAGTTGGCAACATGTGGAAATTAAATCTATCCCTGGGACACTATTTAAAACTCATATGTCCTGGGTTATACAAGTTTCCAGTTTTTTGCATGAAGTGCCAATTTCTCCCCAAAGGGGCGGCTAATAGGCAAGTGCTTGGTAATTTTAAAGGAATGTCATTGAGACGGTTTACCATAGGGAGGCGTCTTGTTTACAGATTTGGAAACAGGCACCCCATTGCTTAGTTTTGAAAGTCCACTGGGACTGGAACCTGGTGCTTTTGGAATGTCTGGGTTTGACTTGAGTGGCTCTGAAAGGAACTGGAAAGGACAAGTTCTTAGTAGGCCAGTGCCTACTAAATCTTGGAGGTTGTACTTGTAAGAAATCTCTCAGTTTGCATTGATTTAGCTTTATCTTCCATCTTTTTTTAAAACTTCAGCCTTATTGCCAGACTGTCCTGCTGCAAAGGAGCATCCAACAATTTTGCTTGAACATGATCATGCAGAGATTGCTCCTTAAGCCAAGCATACCTTCTAAGCAGACCCAGTAACAGCAGCCCTGCAAGAGGCCTTCAAAGAATCAAAACCACATTGCAAAGTAGGTTTTCCAACTTGTTCAGCTGAATGCAATAAATTCTGTAAATCCTCATTTTCCACAGTCAGAAATCATTTTCTGTTTAAGCAGTCCCATGATATGCTGTTGATATTTTAGCATATGGAATTGACAGTTTAAAGCCCTGACTGCCAAGGTTGCAGAGGTATAAACCTTTTCACCCCATCTATCCAGCGCCCTGGAGTCTATCAGAAGGGGTAGGATTTTTAGCAGTAGATGCCTTAATGCCCGTGGGCTCCTGAGAAATGGCTTCAGGGTGTGCAACAGGATTTTTGAAAAGGAATTTGTGGAAGTCAGGAACCCTTGTAGTATCTGTCTGGCTTACAAGGAGCTGGAGGCAGGGAATCAGGGGCCATACTGGATTCTGAAAACATCAACCATGTCTAGTACAGGAGGTATAGCCAAAGGCCTATGCTGAGGAAGTAGAAAGAAATCCCTAAGCCTCTTTTTTGGATTCAGAAAAATACTGACTTTCCCAGTGGAAATGCTCCCTTACAGTGTGTAAAGTTTCCCCAAAAGAAAAATCCTCAGGGGGGAGAAGCAGAAGGAATGGAATCCTCTGCATCAGTCTCCTCATAAGTAGGTATGGACAAATCCTGTTCATTAGAAGAGTCAAAAGAAACAGAGTCCTGTTCAGAGGATTAATAGTGAAGTTCAGCCCTAGGCCTCTCAGAAGGGGGAAGAGGTGGACTATCCCTGATTAGAGTAATCAAATCTTCAGCCATTTTGATAATTCGTTTTTTTAGGCATAGATGCCTGAACATGTGCCCTGGGCATCTTTTTTTTTTTTTTTTTTTTTTTTAAGACAGATCGAGATTTTGGCCTTAAAATTGAATGCGGTGTCGATTTAATATACAAATCTGTACGCCTGGATACACTTTCAGAAGCCAGTGCCTGGACAGCAGCTCCGGGCCCATCCAAGGTAGAGACATCCGTGGGTTCCATAGGTGAAGTATCTCGTGGCATACCGGACTCCGAATGGGTCTCAGTAGAGGCATGCGAATCAGAAGTAGCAGGCAATCAGGGGCTGCGAAAGTGCCTCACTGAGTACCGACTGGCTTAGAAGCCCAGTCAGCAGTTTTGGACCTCAACGGCCTGTCTTTCTGGATGTTTTTCAGTATTCCAGTAGTCAGATGGCTAACTGACATCATTCCAGGATAATTAAACAGAGAACAGAAATATTTAGAAGCAAAAATGTACAGACAATGGATAGTGCGCCGATTAAATAAAGCAAAACTGACAGCAAGGTATGTCGTTGTTAGGCCCTAGGCAAGGAATACAGTACAAATAGAAATCCTTATGGAGGTATTTGCTTCCCACAAGTAATACAATTAACTTTTACTGACATCAGTAAGGAGCAAGAAAAAAATAAAAATAAAGTTTTCCCAACGAGGTACTTAACTTTTAGTTGAAGACCTCTGTTCTGAAACTCGAAAAAAAGAACATGTACTCACAATAACGTTCCATCTGAGTAGATACTTCATTTATCTGCAACCTGTGAGTGTCGGATCCGACCTCGGATCCGATCCGGCAGCTTTCCAAGCTCAGAGCTCCTAGCTCCTCCTCCTACCCATAATACCCTACTAACCACATTACCTCAGATCGTTTTTTTTGCCTCACCAACTTGACAGAAACAAACTCAGAGTGATCAGAAAATTCCTGACAGGTTCGGGGGAAGGCGGGGGTGGGGGGGGGTCGGTTGCAGACAAATGAAGTATCTACTCAGATGGAACGTTACGGTGAGTACATAACTTGTTTATCTGAAGTAGTTACTTCATTTGATCTGCAAGGATATTCCGAAGCATCGCGGAACCAAAAGAAGCCCTACTCCTGGAAATCATATCCAGCTTGTAATGAGAAATGACCGTATGAGATTAGGACCAGGTAGCTGCTGAACATATATTGTCTACTGGAACCCTAGACCAAAAGGCTGTTGAGGTAGCTACAGATCTTGTGGAATGAGCACGGATGCCAGACGAAGTGTATCCCTGCATAATGTACTGACAGATCCAATTTGCTAGTCACTTCAGCAATTGCCTTGCCCATGGCTGACTTGGCATAAGAAACAACTGGTCCGACTTGCGAAACTCTAGTCCTGTGCAAGTAAAAATGCAGTTGTCTGTGTACATCCAATTTGTGCAACGTGTACTCACCTTTGTTGTGAAAATTTGGGAAAAACAGGAAGATTTATTGACCGATTAATATTTGATTCTGTAGCCACCTTAGGCAAGAAAGACAGATTAGTCCTGAGGGACACTCTATCCTTGTGAAAAATAAGGTACGGAGGATTGATGCACAGAGCTTGCAATTCTGAAACCCTCATGGCTGAAGTAATAGCCACCAAGAAAGCAGTTTTCCAAGATAAGAACTTCAACGGAACAGAGGCCGCAGGCTCGAAAGGTGGTCTCGTCAAGGCTTGCAAGACCAGAGTGAGATCCCACGGGGGAACCAGTCATTACAGGTGGTTTCAAAAGAAAAACGCCTCTTAGGAAGGTTTTGCACAACTTTGTAGATGCTTAGGAGCCTATGCCGTCCCCCACATGAAAATGGGAGATGGCTGCCAGCTGCACCTTAACCGTGGAGGCACTTGCTCCCTGCCTAAAAAGTAGGGAAAGGAAGTCCAGAATAATCTGAATAGGGACAGTAAATGGGTCCAAGTCTTGGTCTTTGGCCCAGATGGAGAAACGTTTCCATTTACTGTTGTAAAGTTTTCTGGTAAACTGTTTATGAGCCGCCACCAGAATGGCCTTAATGGGGGATGAGATACTGGGAGTCCTAGCCATTAATGGAACTGATCAACCAAGCAGCAAGTTTGAGATTGACCAGGTTCGGGGTAGGGCATCCTGCTGGATGCGAGATTAGGTCTGGACTGGGATCCAGAATCCACGGAGGAGCCATACTGTGAGACCGCAGAAAGGGGAACCAGATCTGTAGAGGCCAGAATGGGGCTATGAGGATAACTCTGCGCCCCAACTGACAGGCTTTCTGGATGAATTTCATCATGAGTGGGGGGGGATAAGCATAAAGGAGTCCGAGGGGCCAAACATGGACTAGAGCGTCTCTGGGGGGAACTATCGCAAAGTACTCGCTGCATTTTGTGTTTAAAGGAGAAGCGAAAAGATCGCAGCGAGGCTGACCCCATTTGTGGAAGAACTGCTTCGCAACAGACCGATTCAGAGACCACTCATATGCAGTGAGGAGCACCAGACTCAACTGCTAATATGTTGGACCGTCCCGGAATGTGTGTTGCTATCAGAAAGCGGTTGGTGGAAATCGCCCATTCCCACACTCTCATGGCTTCTCGACAGGGGATAAGATCTGGTCCCTCCTTGTTTGTTTATATACCAGACTATTGACATGTCAGTCTGGATTGCAATAGTCCCCAGGGGAAGGTGGTCGTGGAGAGCTTGCAACGCCAAAAGCACCACCCTCATCTCTAGGACACTGCTATGCAATGCGGTCTCTAGGGAAGTCCACGTGCCTTGAACGGATCTGCCTGAACAATGCCCCCCCCCCGAAGCGAGAAGCGTCCATGGTCAACGTGGCTTCGACCGGGGGGGGGGGGATCACAAAGGGCCTCCCTTCTGAGTTCCAGCGCATGTAACCACCAGAGAAGGGAGTCCCTGCTCAGGGGTACTGGCGTGCTTAACGGGTGGATCGACAGGGACCATTGGACTTGAAGGGTCCATTGTAATATGCGCATTTGCACACTGGCATGGAGAGAGACCGATCGCTGCTGACACCACAGTGCCCTCAGGACCAACTCCGCCAGAAGGGCTAACACCGGATACGACAAGCTGTTCAGCCTGACTGACATTAGAACAACTCGGGAGATTAGTGTATCTAACCTGGCCCCTATGAATTCTAGGGCTCGAGTGGGGCACAGGCAGGATTTCTGCTCGTTCACCGAGATGCCTAGGTTGTGGGCCAGAGACGGAGCATAATCTCTCGCCACACAGAGCTGATGCCTGTTGGTCGCGGTGAGGAGCCAGTCGTCTAGGTAGGGGAAGACCTGAATGCCCTGAAGTCTCAGGTGGGCTGCAACCACTGCCATGACCTTGGTGAACACTCTGGGGGCTGAGGTGAGGCCGAATGGAAGAACCCTTAATTGATAATGACTGGCTCTGAGCCAGAAGCGGAGAAACCTCCTGGATTGTCTGTCCATCAAGATGTGGTAATACCCATCCTTGAGGTCTAACGAGCACATCCAGTCATTCTCCCGCAGAAGGGGGAGAATTGATTGGAGAGCGACCATCCGGAACTTTTCCTTGGGTATGAACAGGTTCAGAGCGGAAAGGTCCCAGATGGGTCTGAGGTACCCCCATTTTCTTTGGCACCAAAAAAATCTGGAGTAATAACCCAATCCGGACTGATCTGGGGGGGCTGGGCTGGATGGCTTTCTTAGCAGCTTTGAAATCTCCAAAGCCGCTGCCTCCCTCTGATCGGGTGGGACATCGGGGAGACGTCCGGGTTTGGGGGGTAGGTTTATGAATGGAATGAAATATCCTCTGGATATGATGCAGAGCACCTATCGATCTGTTGTAAGGGACTCCCAGTTTGACAGGTGCTCCGACAACCACCCCCCCGACTGCCTCCAGAGAGGGACAGTCTGGCAAGCCCTCAGGGCTGTTGCGCGGGTCTGTCCGAGAAAGGTTCACTAAACCCGAAGTTACGCGGCCCCCATCTGCCTCTGGGCCGGTGTCCACCTAGTCCTCCTCTGCCTCTAGAGGAAGAGTGGTCTGCAGCAGGATGGGATTGCTGAGACTTACGGAACCACAGCTTCTTTTGTCCCCTCGGATTCCTGGAGAAGGATCTTTGGGGATTAGAGAAGCGGACTCAGACGGCAGACAGCGTCTTCCCATCCTTTTCGCTTTGGACCAGCGTGTCGCGACAGTTTTGCCAAACAAGGCAGAACCGTCAAAGGGGGCATTCGCGAAGGACACCTTGAATGGATCTGTGAAGTCGTAAAGACGGAGCCAGGAGAGACGTCGCAAGACGACCCTGGCTCCGCTAGCTCTAGAGGCTCCCTCCGTTGCGTGGGAGAGAAGTCGCATAGATGTATTGGAGATGGATTTTAGAGTGGCCATTCGAGTTTCAAAAACCTTCTTGTCTGGGACCAACATGGACTCCGGGGGGCTGCAGCGTATTCCTTAATCAAGTCTCGCTGTAGCCTAATGGTATGTGCCATATAGTTCAGCGCCCTTATGGAAAAGATCACTGAAGCAAACACACTCTTTCCCAATCCGGTCAAGCTCTCGAGATTCCTTATCCGGCGGGTGAACCGAAGAACTTTCCTGCGCGAGTTTTCTTGGTGGCCGCCTCCACCAACATGGCATCAACGGGGGGTTCCTTTGGCCCAAGACTGTCCATCTGTGGGGGGACTGAGTACTATCGGGGCGCCTAGGGATTGGCTCCACGGTGACTGGCTCCTTCCACGCCCTGGTGGTAATAAAGTCCACCAGAGGGTCAGCCAGAGGAGACACCCAGGAGGTAGATGGGCCTGCCTCAAAGGCCTCCAGGAACACGGACTCATCAAGGGATGGCTTTTCGGCTAACCACCCCCCTCTGATACGCAACATTTCCATGATGTCTCCAAAGGAGACATCTTCAGGGGGTGACCTTGGGGAACCCTCCGTATCATCCAAGTCTGTGGTAACGAACTCTGGGGAGTCCAGGTGCCTCCTTTTGCACCAATGTTTCCGAGGGACCTCCTTGGTGGGGCTGTCCGAAGAGGGGTTGTTCCTCCGCAGGAACTAGCTGGAGGGCTTGGGCAGGCTGTCCCGATGGACGGATGATGGAAAACAGACCCTCATACAGTGGGGGTACGGGTGGATCCGAAGCCCGGGTCGGGGATCTGGAGGACCTTGACAGTACCCTCTGCACTACCTCAAAAGCCGAAGGACAGCCACTCTCACCAGCCTCAGAGCAATCTCCTCGGATCAGAGGAAGGGATCAGGGTTGGAGCCGAAGCAGTCTGCGCCGAGGCAGAGATGTGCTCAGACGCCAACAGCGCTGAAGACAGCAACTCCCTCAGATCAGACGCTCAGCCCTCGGCCCCGAGAGCTCGGGTCCGACAAGCTCGAAGGTATAGTCTGCGAAGAGACCACCGCTATCGGCGCAGACAATTCCCCGGGTCAGAATGGGCCTGGATCCGATGACTCAGACCCGAAAACGAGTCTGAGAAGGAGTGATTGGGGCAAATATGGGGGCCGCATTCCCCCCACCAGAGGGGGGGGGGGCGCAAGAGCATCCCCATCTGCATTTGGGTCTGCAAGAACAGATGCATCATCCGATCCATATCCGCTTCGGAGATGATTCGGGTCGACCTGGATGAAGTAGTAGAGGTGGGCTGGGAGGGCCGCCTCGAAAAGCTCGATGGAGACCTATCCTCCTCCGAGAAACAGGGCGAACGGTGCCGAGAGGAGGGGGATCCGGAGAGCCTCGAGGGAGACTTGAGCACTTTCACTAGCGGAGCCGAAGGATGAGGTTCGGCCCGCCTTTTGTGGGACTCAAGTCCTTCCTTATCCTTGTGCCTCTTCTCTCTAAGGGAAGAGGTACTAGTTTCCCCAGAACTGAAACCCAAAGAGGGAGGTTGAGTCCCGGGTAGAGCTAAGGGGACAGACTGCGCCGAAGCTGCCGAAGCAGCTGGAGCCCGAATGGGACAGGAAGAAGCAGACTCCTGGGGGAGCTTTCCCATCAGGATCAGCTTGTTCTTCCTATCCCGAAGTGCCCGGGGGTTAAAGGCCGCGCAGAACTGGCAGGCCTCTGACAAATGGGCTGCCCTCAGGCACAAAACACACCGAGTGTTGGCCATCAGCTGGGGAAAGCTTGTGGCCACACTCAGTACATTTAGAAAAAAACGGCCTTAGGCCCTTCAGACATTATTCATACACACACACCCAAACACTAGGAGGGGGAGGGGGAGTGAACGTAAGCTAGCTATTAAAATTACCAAAAAGGGACCAAAAACTAGCACTAGGAGCAGAAAAAGGGGCTAGCACACACACAACTTTAGTTGAAAAAGGTGGATTAAAACCAGCAATGATCTCACCCAGCCAGGAGCTCTTCACAGGGAAGCTTCTTCAGCCACAGCAAAAAAACGATCTGAGGTAATGTGGTTAGAAGTAGGGGATTATGGGTAGGGGGAGGAGCTAGGATCTTGGAAAGCTGCCGGATCGGATCAGAGGTTGGATCAGACACCCACAGGTTGCAGATCAAAAGACTTCAGGATTATGAAGTGATACCACTACATGGCTTTAAAGGGCACTATTCCCCAAAATCAAAAGGGGGGGTTGAACCCCGGGAACAAGGGGACAGGGGGCCAACCTCCCCAGTAGAAAAAAAACAAAATCCTACCTTTTTTAAATTCAGTTGGCCTTTACCCGAATTGGGGTTAAAGGGAGCCAGAATTTTTAAAATCCCCTAACACAAAACTATTCCATAAGGAGAAATTTTTGGGGAATTAAACTTTAAAAAAGTTTACCCTTAAAAAGAAAATTATTATAAAAAAAAAATAAATAAAATATTAAAATTAAAAAAAAAATAATAAAAAAATAAAAAAAATTTATTAAAAATTTTAAAACCCACTATTCACCCAAAAACCAACTTTCACAAAAACCTTTTCACCCCAAAAAATCATAATTTTAAAATTTTATTAAATAACAAACCCATATAATTAAAAACCCCCAATTAATAAATAATAATATTAATAAAATTTAATAAAAACCCCCACTTAAATTCCCCAAAAAAAACTATTAATTTTTTATATTATTATAAAAAAAAAAAAAATTTTTAATAATAAATAAATTAAAATTAATATAAAATAAAATAATTTATTATTATTATTTATATAATTAATATAAATAAAATTTTTAAATAAACCACCACAACACAAAACACCATAAAAAAATTAATTAAATTTTAAACACACAACATAATAAAAAAATTATTTAATAAAATTTTTATTTAAAATAAAAATTATTATAAAATATAAAAATATATAATAAAATAATATAAATATATAAAACAAAAATATACACTTTTATAAAATAAAAATAATATATAAAATTACTTATAATAAATTATTTTAACAACTAATAATAAATAATAAATTATAAAAATATTAACACCAAATATTAACAAAAAAAACAAAATTTATAAAAAATTTAAAAATCCCCAACACCTTATTAATATCCAAAACAATATATATTATATATAA